>NC_051044.1:33637983-33667983 GCF_904848185.1 Acanthopagrus latus | reverse complement strand
TTTTACTTGATATAGACAATATATGCATAGAAATGTAGGAAATCTTGTGGGCTTTCATCTGATGGTCTCATTTCAGATGTGGGACTTACGGTTTTGGATCTAGAAGCCCGAGAGCGACAAGAAGTCCAACAGTTCCTCCATAAGCCGCAATGTTAATTTTGAGCCAAAATTTCTGCTGAAGAGCAGACGGTACCTTTTCTCTCTCTCGCTTCTGTGCCTTCATTTCTCACTTTCCAGAAATAAAAACAACATGACCGCGTTCAGCAACTCCTCCTCTCACTCACCATATAGATATTTCAGCTACAACCATTACAGTTTTCTTTCAAATCGGAGGCGTTTGGGAGGCGTTTTCCCATTCATCCTTATGGGGAATTTTTCAAATTTCATCCTGCTATAACTTCTGCATACTTTAAGCTAAAGAAGCCATTCAACTATTAAAATGTTCAACTTTTTCAGCTATTCCATTTTTTGCTTTTTAACTTTTCAACTTCTTTAGAAATTCGGCTTTTTCTAAACAAAATTTAACACTGAAGTAATTGGGAAAATCTTCAAATCCTCTTCCAAAGTCACCTCTTCCTGTCCTTCATACTTTGAGCTAGAGACACCATTCCAACTTTATAATATATAAATATTTTGGCCATAACCATTACAGTTTTTTCAAAAGTCGCAGGAGTTTGTCAGGCGTTTTCCCATTCATCCTTATGGCGACATTTTCATCTTTGGCTCTGCTCCTGCTCCAGCATGTGTGCAAACATTTTAAGCTCTTTATGCCTTTATCCTTTCACCTCTTCAACCTTTTTTCCACCTTTTTAGGCTCCTTCTGCCCTCTTACTCTACAATCTTTCTGCCTTTCCAGTCTTTTTTCACCTTTTTAAGCTCGTTCTACCCTCTTAAGCTACAGCTTTTCAACCTCTTCAGATATTGGACTTTCTGCCTTTAGATCTTTTTAAAATATTCTTTCCAGAAATATAAACAACATCACTTCATTTAACAATGTCTCCTGTTACTCATTAAATAAATATTTTGACCATAACCATTACAGTTTTTTCAAAGATCGCAGGAGTTTGTCAGGCGTTTTCCCATTCATCCTTATGGGGACATTTTCATCTTTGGCTCTGCTCCTGCTCCAGCATGTGTGCAACCATTTTAAGCTCTTTATGCCTTTATCCTCTCACCTTTTCAACCCTCTCTCACCTTTTTAAGCTCGTTCTTCCCTCTTACTCTACAACTTTTTGGCCTTTTCAGTCTTTTTTCACATTTTTAAGCTCGTTCAGCCCTCTTAAGCTACAGCTTTTCAAACTTTTCAGATATTCATCTTCCTGCCTTTTCAACTCCTTCAAACATTCAACTTCATGTTCAGCTATGAAATTGTTACACTTTTTAAACTCTTTCAGCCCTCTTCAACCTTCCTGTCTCTTCATCTTCTTAAAATATTCATCTTTCTGTAATTTCAACTGCTTCAACCATTCCGCTTCCTGTGCAGCTATGGAACTGTTCAACTATCAATATGTTCAACTTTTTAAGCTCTTTCGGCCTTTAACTTTGCAACTTTTCCGGCTTTTCGACTTTTTCAACATTTCGCCAGGACGTTCAGCAGATTTCCAAGAGCGTTTCAGCCTTCAGCATTCACACTGTATTTTCGCAGGAAATACAATTTTTCTAGTTATTAGTGTGAATGCTGAGTCAGCATTCACACTATTGTTCTTCTGGAATTTATTATTATTCTTCCGTACGTTTTTTGGCTCGCTTCTCCTTCTACAAACTTTGTGCTACAGAAACCATTCAACCATCAAAATGTTCAGCTTTTTTAGGACATGATGGCGTCTATTTTTCTTTTTTCTACCTTTTATACTTTTGCTAATATTCAGCTTTTTCTGCTAAATTTTTCCCATTCATCCTTATGGGGATTTTTTCAAATTTCATTCTGCTATAACTTCAGCATACCTTCAGCTATAGAAACCATTCAAACATGAAAATGTTCAGCTTTTTAAGCTCTTTCAACCTTGTGCTTTTCAACTTTTCAACCTTTCAACTTTTTCAAATATTAAGCTTTGTTTAAAAAAAATTTAACATTGCCGCAAATGGGAAAAGCTTCAAATCCTCTTCAAAACTCCTCGACTTTCAACCTCTTCTTTTCCCTCATACCCTGAGCTAGAGACACCATTCAAACTTTAAAATAGTCACAACGCCTTGAACTATTTGCACTGTATTCAGTTTTTTAAAATCTTGTATGGTTTTGAAATCATCGCAGTTTGAGTTTGAAGGATTTTTAGCTCCTCTTCTCATTTTATAATGGGTGTGTATTGCGTCAGCTAGAGTGAGCGCGCACCAACTGCCGCAGCCCAGAGTGTAGAACAGCTGGGAAAAAAGGGAGAAAAATTCTCTTCAGCTCAATTTGGTTCCCACATCTTTTACTTGACATAGACAATATATGCATAGAAATGTAGGAAATCTTGTGGGCTTTCATCTGATGGTCTTATTTTAGATGTGGGACTTACGGTTTTGGATCTAGAAGCCCGAGAGCGACAAGAAGTCCAACAGTTCCTCCATAAGCCGCAATGTTAATTTTGAGCCAAAATTTCTGCTGAAGAGCAGACGGTACCTTTTCTCTCTCTCGCTTCTGTGCCTTCATTTCTCACTTTCCAGAAATAAAAACAACATGACCGCGTTTAGCAACTCCTCCTCTCACTCACCATATAGATATTTCAGCTACAACCATTACAGTTTTCTTTCAAATCGGAGGCGTTTGGGAGGCGTTTTCCCATTCATCCTTATGGGGAATTTTTCAAATTTCATCCTGCTATAACTTCTGCATACTTTAAGCTAAAGAAGCCATTCAACTATTAAAATGTTCAACTTTTTAAGCTATTCCAACCTTGTACTTTTTTGCTTTTTAACTTTTCAACTTCTTTAGAAATTCGGCTTTTTCTAAACAAAATTTAACACTGAAGTAAATGGGAAAATCTTCAAATCCTCTTCCAAAGTCGTCGACTTTGCACCTCTTCCTGTCCTTCATACTTTGAGCTAGAGACGCCATTCCAACTTTATGATATATAAATATTTTGGCCATAACCATTACATTTTTTTCAAAAGTCGCAGGAGTTTGTCAGGCGTTTTCCCATTCATCCTTATGGCGACATTTTCATCTTTGGCTCTGCTCCTGCTCCAGCATGTGTGCAAACATTTTAAGCTCTTTATGCCTTTATCCTTTCACCTTTTCAACCCTTTCTCACCTTTTAAAGCTCTTGCTGCCCTCTTACTCTACAACTTTTTGGCCTTTTCAGTCTTTTTTCACATTTTGATGCTCGTTCTGCCCTCTTAAGCTACAGCTTTTCAACCTTTTCAGATATTCATCTTCCTGCCTTTTCAACTCCTTCAAACATTCAACTTCATGTTCAGCTATGAAAACGTTCCACTTTTTAAACTCTTTCAGCCCTCGTCAACTTTCCTGTCTCTTCTTCTTGAAATATTCATCTTTCTGCCATTTCAACTCCTTCAACCATTCCGCTTCCTGTTCAGCTATGGAACTGTTCAACTATCAACATGTTCAACTTTTTTTTCCAGCTTTTCGAATTTTTCAACTTTTCGCCAGGTCGTTCAGCAGATTTCCGAGAGCGTTTCAGCCTGCAGCATTCACACTGTATTTTCGCAGGAAATACAATTTTTCTAGTTTTTATTATTCTTCTTCCGTACGTTTTTTGGCTCGCTTCTCCTCCTACAAACTTTTTGCTATAAAAACCATTCAACCATCAAAATGTTCAGCTTTTTTGGGACATGATGGCTTGTATTTTTCTTTTTTCTACCTTTTCTACTTTTGGAAATATTCAGCTTTTTCTGCTAAATTTTTCCCATTCATCCTTATGGGGATTTTTTCAAATTTCATTCTGCTATAACTTCAGCATACCTTCAGCTATAGAAACCATTCAAACATGAAAATGTTCAGCTTTGTAAGCTTTTTCAACCTTGTGCTTTTCAACTTTTCAACCTTTCAACTTTTTCAAATATTAAGCTTTGTTTAAAAAAAAATTAACATTGCCGCAAATGGGAAAAGCTTCAAATCCTCTTCAAAACTCCTCGAATTTCAACCTCTTCTTCTCCCTCATACCTTGAGCTAGAGACACCATTCAAACTTTAAAATACTCACAACACCTTGAACTGTTTGCACTGTATTCAGTTTTTTAAAATCATGTATGGTTTTGAAATCATCGCAGTTTGAGTTTGAAGGATTTTTAGCTCCTCTTCTCATTTTATAATGGGTGTGTATTGCGTCAGCTAGAGTGCGCGCGCACCAACTGCCGCAGCCCAGAGTGTAGAACAGCTGGGAAAAAAGGGAGGAAAATTCTCTTCAGCTCGATTTGGTTCCCACATCTTTTACTTGATATAGACAATATATGCATAGAAATGTAGGAAATCTTGTGGGCTTTCATCTGATGGTCTCATTTCAGATGTGGGACTTACGGTTTTGGATCTAGAAGCCCGAGAGCGACAAGAAGTCCAACAGTTCCTCCATAAGCCGCAATGTTAATTTTGAGCCAAAATTTCTGCTGAAGAGCAGACGGTACCTTTTCTCTCTCTCGCTTCTGTGCCTTCATTTCTCACTTTCCAGAAATAAAAACAACATGACCGCGTTCAGCAACTCCTCCTCTCACTCACCATATAGATATTTCAGCTACAACCATTACAGTTTTCTTTCAAATCGGAGGCGTTTGGGAGGCGTTTTCCCATTCATCCTTATGGGGAATTTTTCAAATTTCATCCTGCTATAACTTCTGCATACTTTAAGCTAAAGAAGCCATTCAACTATTAAAATGTTCAACTTTTTCAGCTATTCCATTTTTTGCTTTTTAACTTTTCAACTTCTTTAGAAATTCGGCTTTTTCTAAACAAAATTTAACACTGAAGTAATTGGGAAAATCTTCAAATCCTCTTCCAAAGTCACCTCTTCCTGTCCTTCATACTTTGAGCTAGAGACACCATTCCAACTTTATAATATATAAATATTTTGGCCATAACCATTACAGTTTTTTCAAAAGTCGCAGGAGTTTGTCAGGCGTTTTCCCATTCATCCTTATGGCGACATTTTCATCTTTGGCTCTGCTCCTGCTCCAGCATGTGTGCAAACATTTTAAGCTCTTTATGCCTTTATCCTTTCACCTCTTCAACCTTTTTTCCACCTTTTTAAGCTCTTTCTGCCCTCTTACTCTACAATCTTTCTGCCTTTCCAGTCTTTTTTCACCTTTTTAAGCTCGTTCTGCCCTCTTAAGCTACAGCTTTTCAACCTCTTCAGATATTGGACTTTCTGCCTTTTGATCTTTTTAAAATATTCTTTCCAGAAATATAAACAACATCACTTCGTTTAACAATGTCTCCTGTTACTCATTAAATAAATATTTTGACCATAACCATTACAGTTTTTTCAAAGATTGCAGGAGTTTGTCAGGCTTTTTCCCATTCATCCTTATGGGGACATTTTCATCTTTGGCTCTGCTCCTGCTCCAGCATGTGTGCAACCATTTTAAGCTCTTTCTTCCTTTATCCTCTCACCTTTTCAACCCTTTCTCACCTTTTTAAGCTCATTCGTCCCTCTTACTCTACAACTTTTTGGCCTTTTCAATCTTTTTTCATATTTTTAAGCTCGTTCAGCCCTCTTAAGCTACAGCTTTTCAAACTTTTCAGATATTCATCTTCCTGCCTTTTCAACTCCTTCAAACATTCAACTTCATGTTCAGCTATGAAATTGTTACACTTTTTAAACTCTTTCAGCCCTCTTCAACCTTCCTGTCTCTTCATCTTCTTAAAATATTCATCTTTCTGTAATTTCAACTGCTTCAACCATTCCGCTTCCTGTGCAGCTATGGAACTGTTCAACTATCAATATGTTCAACTTTTTAAGCTCTTTCGGCCTTTAACTTTGCAACTTTTCCGGCTTTTCGACTTTTTCAACATTTCGCCAGGACGTTCAGCAGATTTCCAAGAGCGTTTCAGCCTTCAGCATTCACACTGTATTTTCGCAGGAAATACAATTTTTCTAGTTATTAGTGTGAATGCTGAGTCAGCATTCACACTATTGTTCTTCTGGAATTTATTATTATTCTTCCGTACGTTTTTTGGCTCGCTTCTCCTTCTACAAACTTTGTGCTACAGAAACCATTCAACCATCAAAATGTTCAGCTTTTTTAGGACATGATGGCGTCTATTTTTCTTTTTTCTACCTTTTATACTTTTGCTAATATTCAGCTTTTTCTGCTAAATTTTTCCCATTGATCCTTATGGGGATTTTTTCAAATTTCATTCTGCTATAACTTCAGCATACCTTCAGCTATAGAAACCATTCAAACATGAAAATGTTCAGCTTTTTAAGCTCTTTCAACCTTGTGCTTTTCAACTTTTCGACCTTTCAACTTTTTCAAATATTAAGCTTTGTTTAAAAAAAATTTAACATTGCCGCAAATGGGAAAAGCTTCAAATCCTCTTCAAAACTCCTCGACTTTCAACCTCTTCTTCTCCCTCATACCTTGAGCTAGAGACACCATTCAAACTTTAAAATACTCACAACACCTTGAACTATTTGCGCTGTATTCAGTTTTTTAAAATCTTGTATGGTTTTGAAATCATCGCAGTTTGAGTTTGAAGGATTTTTAGCTCCTCTTCTCATTTTATAATGGGTGTGTATTGCGTCAGCTAGAGTGAGCGCGCACCAACTGCCGCAGCCCAGAGTGTAGAACAGCTAGGAAAAAAGGGAGAAAAATTCTCTTCAGCTCAATTTGGTTCCCACATCTTTTACTTGACATAGAAAATATATGCATAGAAATGTAGGAAATCTTGTGGGCTTTCATCTGATGGTCTTATTTCAGATGTGGGACTTACGGTTTTGGATCTAGAAGCCCGAGAGCGACAAGAAGTCCAACAGTTCCTCCATAAGCCGCAATGTTAATTTTGAGCCAAAATTTCTGCTGAAGAGCAGACGGTACCTTTTCTCTCTCTCGCTTCTGTGCCTTCATTTCTCACTTTCCAGAAATAAAAACAACATGACCGCGTTCAGCAACTCCTCCTCTCACTCACCATATAGATATTTCGGCTACAACCATTATATTTTTTGAGAAAATCGGAGGAGTTTGGGAGGCGTTTTCCCATTCATCCTTATGGGGATTTTTTCAAATTTCATTCTGCTATAACTTCTGCATACTTTAAGCTAAAGAAACCATTCAACTATCAAAATGTTCAACTTTTTAAGCTATTCCAACCCTGTACTTTTTTGCTTTTTAACTTTTCTACTTCTTTAGAAATTTGGCTGTTTCTAAACAAATTTAACACTGAGGTTAATGGGAAAATCCTCAAATCCTCTTCCAAAGTCATCGATTTTGCACCTCTTCCTGTCCTTCATACTTTGAGCTAGAGACACCATTCCAGCTTTATAACATATACATATTTTGACCATAACCATTACAGGTTTTTCAAGGATCGCAGGAGTTTGTCAGGCGTTTTCCCATTCATCCTTATGGGGACATTTTCATCTTCGGCTCTGCTCCTGCTCCAGCATGTGTGCAACCATTTTAAGCTCTTTATGCCTTTATTCTTTCACCTCTTCCACCTTTTCCCACTTTTTAAAGCTCTTTCTGCCCTCTTACTCTACAATTTTTCTGCCTTTCCAGCCATTTTTCACCTTTTCAAGCTCTTTCATCCCTCTTACTCTACAGCTTTTCAACCTCTTCAGATATTCAACTTTCTGCCTTTTTCATCTTCTTGAAATATTCTTTTCAGAAATTTAAAGGACATCACCGTGTTCAGCAATCTCTCCTGTTATTCATCAAAGTTTGGCAGGCATTTGCACATTCATTCTTATGGGAACATTGTCATCTTCAGCTCTCCTGCTGCTCCAGCACGTGTACAGCCATTTTAAGCTCTTTCTGCCATCTTACTCTACATATTTCTGCCTTTTCTGTCATTTTTCACCTTTTTAAGCTTGTTCAGCCCTCTTAAGCTACAGCTTTTTAACATTTTCAGATATTCATCTTCCTGCCTTTTCAACTCCTTCAAACTTTCAACATCATATTCAGCTCTGAAAATGTTACACTTTTTAAACTCTTTCAGCCCTCTTCAACTTATCTGTCTCTTCATCTTCTTAAAATATTCATCTTTCTGCCTTTTGAACTCCTTCAAACATTCCACTTCCTGTTTAGCTATGAAAATGTTCAAGTTTTTAAACTCTTTCAGCTCTCCTCAGCTTTTCTGCCTTTTCATCATTTAAAAATATTTCTCTCTCTGCCTGTTCATCTTCTTCATACATTCAGCTTCATGTTCAGCTACAGAAACTGTTCAGCTGTCAATATGTTCAACTTTTCAAGCTACTTTGGCCTTTAACTTTTCAACCTTTTCAGCTCTTCCACTTTTTCAACCTTTGAGCTATGAAAGCCTTACCTTTCAGCTATGAAAATGTTCAACTTTTTAAAGTCTTTCAGCCCCCTTCAACTTTTGTTTTCTTTATATAAAATCATTCCTTGTTTGTCCTCAATAAAATAAAGAATACAATTTTATAACTTGACAATTAATTCAAACAATCTTATTACATTTTTAAATCAACACACTGCTGTTCTAGTATGAGTATTCTTCTTCTGAGTATTCTTCTTTCAATCAAAATTACTCAGAGTAACTCTTTTTTGTCTTTGTTTCAGATCAGCTCTTTTCCAGCTAATTCGATTATTATTGTTTTATTATGTTAATTAAAATCTTGTGTACATATATGCAATAATTACTGTTTACTATGCGCGATTATATGAATACTGAAAAATGTATAATTAAACTTGAAAAAGTACATTTTGGTGCTATTTCACTTATTAAAAAAATATCATGACACAACGAATGGATTCATCATTCGATTTGGTATTTACATGAGATATTATATAGTTTAAAAACTGTCAAAATGCCGGCCAGATCTAAATCTGCTTTGTGTGTAAAAGGCAGATAATGAAGTTTTGAATGTCACTAGCCATGGCAATATGCCATACTCCCTTACAAATCGAGTGATTTTAAGATTTGTTGCATCATGGAGAGAAGCTTAATTAACTTTTTGGAACGCGTATGACAAATTTCAACTAATCACTTCCTTTTTTCGGACATGTACACGTAATTATCTACTTGATCTATTTCCGTCCTAACGTTGGTTACGGTGACTTATATCAGGGATCCCCACAGAGTTCATAATACAACACGAACCCTGACTTCTTTTACCACTTGCTCTATGGGATATTGCAGGGTTTGGAGATCGCATTCAGAGGTTTTTGTGTTCAACGCCAGAATGTCCGAGTGTCCCATGAACGCTTCACTCAAACGGTTTCGCACGAGCCGGATTTTGCTTCAGCCGCTGTCTACTGGATTTCAGGTAAGCACGGCCGTCACGGCCAGCAGTTATGGACGGTCCAAATACAAGTTTATCGATTTAGCAGTACATTCAACGTTGTGTTAATTCATACGGGAGTAAACATGATTTAATGGGTGCAGTTTTTTTTTGTTCGACAAAGCCTTTATTGTTGGCTACACGATGGTAACGTTGCTAGCATAACCGCTAACGCTAACTGATAACTGACTGGCTCGTGAATCTTCAGTTAGCTGCCGTTAATAGCAGTTTTCAGTTCAGATAGACAATGTTTAGCTGATTTGCTGTCTGTTGCCAGGCTCTGTCTCTCTGTCACACTTTCTCACATCAAGCACACAGACACTTACCTGACTCAGACAAACAGTTGTGTGTCTCTGTCACGCACACACAGCCCAGCACTGTATGGCTGAGCTACTACTGCTGTAATGTCATTCATGGCACTGATTTTGACATACACTACACAGGGTTGGCACTATGTAGTGATTAGTGAAGCACACACTTTCTAAAACCACTGGCTAAAGCAGCTGTGTCAACACATTTTCAGTTAAGAGCATTGTCCCATTTATATAATCCTATTTTGTTCAATTTACAGATAACTTTTCATTTAGTTTTAACTCTGTTTCTATTTGTTGTTGGTTTGCAAGTTATATACAAAAGTCTCCAGCTTTTTGTAACTTTTTGTTAATTTGAGTGACAAAAAAGTAGGAATATGATTACTGTTACTACTATTGTACCATACTATGACACGTAGCTGCCTCTCTGCAGACACTACTCTAAAGATTATAAATACGAATGACCCGTGACAGTATTTTTTTCTGAAGTTAACCAAAACTCAATTTCTCTCCCCTCAACCCCCACATCGCTGACCATCATTGTGTTCCTGCTGTGTCCTGTGGTGACTCTAAAGTGTGAGTGATTAAAGATGGAGTCCCCGAGATATGATGAAGTCTGACATGTCCCAGAAGACCCTGGTTCGAGTAAAGCTCAGGGCTGACTGGATGATGATCAAGAGCTTCTTAAACAGAGATGGATGAAATAGTATGAGTAAGCCCCACAATGTATATACTTAACTGTGTGTATTTTGGTACTTTTATTTCATTTAATATTTTTCTGACTCCTTTCCTTACAATGTCCTTTTTGTCCAGGCAAGGAATATCATCTCAATTACCTGTTCTCTCTGGGGAAATGCTGATAGCAGGCCATATGTTTATATGTCTTTCAACATAAACCAAAACACGTCATCAACATGCAGAGATCCTCGGGGCCCCGTGAAGGAGGAGGATGAGAACAGTGGCATCCTACACGTGTTCACACAAGTCAATGATGTCTTCCAGATCAGGAAAAAAATCTCTGTGAGCCATCTCAAGAGAAGCTCAAAATTGAAAAAAGGTAAACATGCTACTATTTAAATTTTTGGAGGGCAACAAGGCCTCTACCTCTCTGGGTGGCTCACCTGTGACTTCAATGCCAGTGGTTCTGAAGAACATTGTCCTTCTGTCCACATTTATCTGGTACAGGGATTCATACCCCCTGAGGCTGTGAAATAATGTAACGTTAGCAATAGAAGTTTATTGTGAAAGCCAACTGAGAAAAACTTGTAGTTTAGCCTGCTAACATAGGCTGCTGCTTATGCTAAATTTTGACCAACATTTAGTTGTCACCTAGTTCACTTAAAGTAGAGGTATATTACTGACACAGTTTTTCTAAGAATGAAGGAGTGTTGGCTGAATTGGCCCATTTCACCAAAGAAAGCCCAGTGTTTATAAATCAAGATAAAGCTAGCCATCGTTAGCTAAATTACATACCAGTCGATTTAAATAATTAAGTCTGAAAATGAAGAAGACGAAGGTATCACAGCAACGTCCCTGACCTTAAGGCAGAGACTCTAATCTTTTCCAGATCAAGGTGCCAGTCTGAATTGCTTAAAAATCAAAAATACATGTTGGACCAAATTATGCTTGTGTGCCGAACAGCAGATATGATCATCATTCAGGAGCACCAGAAAGTCGTCCAGACCCAGATTCACCTTGCCTCACCTGTGACTCCTCGGGGGAGTGCAAAGCTCTGCAGGGCCTCATGACGGTGGAGGTGGAGGCAAGTTTTTTTTTTTCATGGATTCTAGTATTAAGATGGTTAAGTGACAGTGAGGTTCAATAGCACTGTGGCCTTTGCGCTTTATTTACTCCTGTAACAGACTGGTGTATTGATACTAATAGCCAAGGGGTATGTGTTGACATGTGTTGGCATTTTGTAAACAATTTTTACACCTGTTGTCTGTGGACCAAACATATAAAAAGTAAAGATATTAAGGTATAAAAAAAAATATGATAGGCAAAAATAACCCAATAACCCTAATTTCATGTAGTGTATTTTATTCCTCTCCATGTTGTGGGATCCTAAGTTAATAATGTTCACTAATGTTCCATTAAATTCCTTTCACGTTACTTTAAGATCCTGTCATTTTAACGTCAAATTGTTCATTGGTTGGTATGAAATGGAAAGTGTATTTAATTCATTTGAATAATCAACCCATCACACAATCATAGAAAATGCCCTGAAATACACTTCAAGGCTCAAATTAATTACCTGGACTTCATAGGAAACCTTTGTCTCAAGATGTATTTCTTTTTTTCTCTCTTTTGTTTATACTTTATTTCTTTATGAGTCAACATTGACTGAGGTGCCTTCACAAAAATCTTTGCTCTCTTACATGCATTTTACAGTGGTATTCATACCATATTTCCATAAAATCCTGTAAGGTTCCTTCTGGTTGATCAAAGTGGGATGTGGGATTGTGGGATTCTAACTTAATACTTACTTACTACCATTTAATTCCCTTCAGGTCACTTGAGTTATGTTCATATCATTTTAATGTCATCAAAGTGAATTCAATTCAGTTCATCAACTTTTTAATCCTACTAAGATATTCATAGGCAAACTATTTGATCACGTATTCACATTGTATTATGTATATAAATTAGTTTCAACATCTGAACAAGTATCCACTTTTGATTCATGATTTATTATCAAATAGTCTGTGTAGTAATTATTGTGCAATGAACTCGTAATGCTCACATGAATATATTTGAAATTGTTTTGTAAATGTTTTTGAAATATGTTTTGATTTCTATTTGTGTATCTCATCAGGCTTGTTTGTATATTATGCTGTGGATTTGACTTCTACTGCTTTATTACTGCAGATACGTCAATTAAATCTTGAAATGGTCTAATTACTGTGTGAATTACAAATGACCCTAATGCTGACAAAATGATAATCAGATTTAAGACAATTAAAATGTATTTGTAATGAAGGCTCTTGACTCATAATGTTTTGGTAGAATATAGAGACAAATATTTTGGTATGATGTCTTCCACAACTACAACTGCTATTTCTGGTACTACTACTAATAGCTGTACTACTAGTACAGCTACCACTAATACTACCACTACTGCTACCACTAATACTAATATTAGTCATCTTCACAACCATTGCAAATACTTATATAGAGAAAACGTTTGGCTATCAAAATGTACAGCTTTTGAACTATGCTACTATTTTTCTGCAAAAGTTTGGGAGGCATTTTCCCATTCATTCCTTATGGGGACATATTTGGCTTTGCTCCTGGAGCAGAATGTGTGCAGCCATTTTAAGCTCTCTCTGCATTTAACTTTTCACCTCTTCAGCCTTTTTACACCTTTTTAAGCTCTTTCTGCCCTCTTACTCTACAACTTTTCTGCCTTTCCATTCTTTTTTCACGTTTTTAAGCTCTTTCATCCCTCTTACTCTACAGCTTTTCAACCTCTTCAGAAATTGATCTTTCTGCCTTTTCATCTTTTTAAAAAAATCTTTACAGAAACATAAATGACATGACCGCGTTCAGCAATGTCTCCTGTTACTCATCTTATAAATGTGTTGGCAATAAACATCACAGTTTTTTCAAAGATCACAGGGGTTTGGCAGGAGTTTTCCCATTCATTCTTAAGGGGACATTTCATCTTTGGCTCTGATCCTGCTCCAGCATGTGTGCAGCCATTTTAAGCTCTTTCTGCCATTAACATTCCACCGTTTCAGTCTTTATTCACCCTTTTAAGCTCTTTCTGCCTTTTCAGCTCCTTCAAACATTACGCTTCAAGTTCAGCTATGAAAGTGATAAACTTTTTAAACACTTTCAGCCCTCCTCAACTTTTCTGTCTCTTAGCCTTTTTAAAATATTCATCTTTGTGCCATTTCAGCTTCTTTAAAGGGAGAAAATTTCTCTTCAGCTCGATTTGGTTCCCACATCTTTTACTTGACATGGACAATATATGCATAGAAATGTAGGAAATCTTGTTAGCTTTCAGTTGATGGTCTTATTTCAGATGTGGAACTTACGGTTTTGGATTTAGAAGCCTGAGAGCGACGAGAAGTCACGCAGCTCTCCCATAAGCTGCAATGTTAATTCTGAACCGAAATTTCTGGCGAAGAGCAGACGGTACCTGTTCTCTCTCTCGCTCCTGTGCCCTTATTTCGCACTTTCCAGAAATAAAAACAACATCACCGCGTTCAGCAAGTCCTCCTCTCACTTACCATATAGATATTTTGGTGACAGCCATTACATTTTTTTTGAAAATCAGAGGAGTTTGGGAGGCGTTTTCCAATTCATCCTTATGGGGAATTTTTCAAATTTCATCCTGCTATAACTTCTGCATACTTTAAGCCATAGAAGCCATTCAACTATTAAAATGTTCAACTTTTTAAGCTATTCCAACCTTGTACTTTTTTGCTTTTTAACTTTTCAACTTCTTTAGAAATTCGCCTTTTTCTAAACAAAATTTAACACTGAAGTGAATGGGAAAATCTTCAAATCCTCTTCCAAAGTCATCGACTTTGCACCTCTTCCTGTCCTTCATACTTTGAGCTAGAGACACCATTCCAACTTTATAATATATAAATATTTTGGCCATAACCATTACAATTTTTTCAAAAGTCGCAGGAGTTTGTCAGGCGTTTTCCCATTCATCCTTATGGGGACATTTTCATCTTTGGCTCTGCTCCTGCTCCAGCATGTGTGCAAACATTTTAAGCTCTTTATGCCTTTATCCTTTCACCTCTTCAACCTTTTTTCCACCTTTTTAAGCTCTTTCTGCCCTCTTACTCTACAATCTTTCTGCCTTTCCAGTCTTTTTTCATCTTTTTAAGCTCGTTCTGCCCTCTTAAGCTACAGCTTTTCAACCTCTTCAGATATTGGACTTTCTGCCTTTTGATCTTTTTAAAATATTCTTTCCAGAAATATAAACAACATCACTTCGTTTAACAATGTCTCCTGTTACTCATTAAATAAATATTTTGACCATGACCATTACAGTTTTTTCAAAGATCACAGGAGTTTGTCAGACGTTTTCCCATTCATCCTTATGCGGACATTTTCATCTTTGGCTCTGCTCCTGATCCTGCTCCAGCATGTGTGCAACCATTTTAAGCTCTTTATTCCTTTATCCTTTATCCTTTCACCTTTTCAACCCTTTCTCACCTTTTTAAGCTCTTTCTGCCCTCTTACCCTACAACTTGTTGGCCTTTTCAGTCTTTTTTCACATTTTTAAGCTCGTTCAGCCCTCTTAAGCTACAGCTTTTCAACCTTTTCAGATATTCATTTTCCTGCCTTTTCAACTCCTTCAAACATTCAGCTTCATTTTCAGCTATGAAATTGTTACACTTTTTAAACCCTTTCAGCCCTCTTCAACCTTCCTGTCTCTTCATCTTCTTAAAATATTCATCTTTCTGTCATTTCAACTCCTTCAACCATTCCGCTTCCTGTTCAGCTATGGAACTGTTCAACTATCAGTATGTTCAACTTTTTAAGCTCTTTCGGCCTTCAACTTTGCAACTTTTCCGGTTTTTCGACTTTTTCAACATTTCGGCAGGACGTTCAGCAAATTTCCAAGAGCGTTTCAGCCTTCAGCATTCACACTGTATTTTCGCAGGAAATACAATTTTTCTAGTTATTATTCTTCTTCCGTACGTTTTTTGGCTCGCTTCTCCTCCTACAAACTTTTTGCTATAAAAACCATTCAACCATCAAAATGTTCAGCTTTTTTGGGACATGATGGCTTGTATTTTTCTTTTTTCTACCTTTTCTACTTTTGGAAATATTCAGCTTTTTCTGCTAAATTTTTCCCATTCATCCTTATGGGGATTTTTTCAAATTTCATTCTGCTATAACTTCAGCATACCTTCAGCTATAGAAACCATTCAAACATGAAAATGTTCAGCTTTGTAAGCTTTTTCAACCTTGTGCTTTTCAACTTTTCAACCTTTCAACTTTTTCAAATATTAAGCTTTGTTTAAAAAAAAATTAACATTGCCGCAAATGGGAAAAGCTTCAAATCCTCTTCAAAACTCCTCGAATTTCAACCTCTTCTTCTCCCTCATACCTTGAGCTAGAGACACCATTCAAACTTTAAAATACTCACAACACCTTGAACTGTTTGCACTGTATTCAGTTTTTTAAAATCTTGTATGGTTTTGAAATCATCGCAGTTTGAGTTTGAAGGATTTTTAGCTCCTCTTCTCATTTTATAATGGGTGTGTATTGCGTCAGCTAGAGTGCGCGCGCACCAACTGCCGCAGCCCAGAGTGTAGAACAGCTGGGAAAAAAGGGAGGAAAATTCTCTTCAGCTCGATTTGGTTCCCACATCTTTTACTTGATATAGACAATATATGCATAGAAATGTAGGAAATCTTGTGGGCTTTCATCTGATGGTCTCATTTCAGATGTGGGACTTACGGTTTTGGATCTAGAAGCCCGAGAGCGACAAGAAGTCCAACAGTTCCTCCATAAGCCGCAATGTTAATTTTGAGCCAAAATTTCTGCTGAAGAGCAGACGGTACCTTTTCTCTCTCTCGCTTCTGTGCCTTCATTTCTCACTTTCCAGAAATAAAAACAACATGACCGCGTTCAGCAACTCCTCCTCTCACTCACCATATAGATATTTCAGCTACAACCATTACAGTTTTCTTTCAAATCGGAGGCGTTTGGGAGGCGTTTTCCCATTCATCCTTATGGGGAATTTTTCAAAATTCATCCTGCTATAACTTCTGCATACTTTAAGCTAAAGAAGCCATTCAGCTATTAAAATGTTCAACTTTTTAAGCTATTCCAACCTTGTACTTTTTTGCTTTTTAACTTTTCAACTTCTTTAGAAATTCGGCTTTTTCTAAACAAAATTTAACACTGAAGTAAATGGGAAAATCTTCAAATCCTCTTCCAAAGTCATCGACTTTGCACCTCTTCCTGTCCTTCATACTTTGAGCTAGAGACACCATTCCAACTTTATAATATATACATATTTTTGCCATAACCATTACATTTTTTTCAAAAGTCGCAGGAGTTTGTCAGGCGTTTTCCCATTCATCCTTATGGCGACATTTTCATCTTTGGCTCTGCTCCTGCTCCAGCATGTGTGCAAACATTTTAAGCTCTTTATGCCTTTATCCTTTCACCTCTTCAACCTTTTTTCCACCTTTTTAGGCTCCTTCTGCCCTCTTACTCTACAATCTTTCTGCCTTTCCAGTCTTTTTTCACCTTTTTAAGCTCGTTCTACCCTCTTAAGATACAGCTTTTCAACCTCTTCAGATATTGGACTTTCTGCCTTTTGATCTTTTTAAAATATTCTTTCCAGAAATATAAACAACATCACTTCGTTTAACAATGTCTCCTGTTACTCATTAAATAAATATTTTGACCATAACCATTACAGTTTTTTCAAAGATCGCAGGAGTTTGTCAGGCGTTTTCCCATTCATCCTTATGGGGACATTTTCATCTTTGGCTCTGCTCCTGCTCCAGCATGTGTGCAACCATTTTAAGCTCTTTATTCCTTTATCCTCTCACCTTTTCAACCCTTTCTCACCTTTTTAAGCTCGTTCTTCCCTCTTACTCTGCAACTTTTTGGCCTTTTCAATCTTTTTTCACATTCTTAAGCTCGTTCAGCCCTCTTAAGCTACAGCTTTTCAAACTTTTCAGATATTCATCTTCCTGCCTTTTCAACACCTTCAAACATTCAACTTCATGTTCAGCTATGAAATTGTTACACTTTTTAAACTCTTTCAGCCGTCTTCAACCTTCCTGTCTCTTCATCTTCTTAAAATATTCATCTTTCTGTAATTTCAACTGCTTCAACCATTCCTCTTCCTGTGCAGCTATGGAACTGTTCAACTATCAATATGTTCAACTTTTTAAGCTCTTTCGGCCTTTAACTTTGCAACTTTTCCGGCTTTTCGACTTTTTCAACATTTCGCCAGGACGTTCAGCAGATTTCCAAGAGCGTTTCAGCCTTCAGCATTCACACTGTATTTTCGCAGGAAATACAATTTTTCTAGTTAGTGTGAATGCTGAAGGCATTCACACTATTGTTCTTCTGGAATTTATTATTATTATTCTTCTTCCGTACGTTTTTTGGCTCGCTTCTCCTCCTACAAACTTTTTGCTATAAAAACCATTCAACCATCAAAATGTTCAGCTTTTTTGGGACATGATGGCTTGTATTTTTCTTTTTTCTACCTTTTCTACTTTTGGAAATATTCAGCTTTTTCTGCTAAATTTTTCCCATTCATCCTTATGGGGATTTTTTCAAATTTCATTCTGCTATAACTTCAGCATACCTTCAGCTATAGAAACCATTCAAACATGAAAATGTTCAGCTTTGTAAGCTTTTTCAACCTTGTGCTTTTCAACTTTTCAACCTTTCAACTTTTTCAAATATTAAGCTTTGTTTAAAAAAAAATTAACATTGCCGCAAATGGGAAAAGCTTCAAATCCTCTTCAAAACTCCTCGAATTTCAACCTCTTCTTCTCCCTCATACCTTGAGCTAGAGACACCATTCAAACTTTAAAATACTCACAACACCTTGAACTGTTTGCACTGTATTCAGTTTTTTAAAATCTTGTATGGTTTTGAAATCATCGCAGTTTGAGTTTGAAGGATTTTTAGCTCCTCTTCTCATTTTATAATGGGTGTGTATTGCGTCAGCTAGAGTGAGCGCGCACCAACTGCCGCAGCCCAGAGTGTAGAACAGCTGGGAAAAAAGGGAGGAAAATTCTCTTCAGCTCGATTTGGTTCCCACATCTTTTACTTGATATAGACAATATATGCATAGAAATGTAGGAAATCTTGTGGGCTTTCATCTGATGGTCTCATTTCAGATGTGGGACTTACGGTTTTGGATCTAGAAGCCCGAGAGCGACAAGAAGTCCAACAGTTCCTCCATAAGCCGCAATGTTAATTTTGAGCCAAAATTTCTGCTGAAGAGCAGACGGTACCTTTTCTCTCTCTCGCTTCTGTGCCTTCATTTCTCACTTTCCAGAAATAAAAACAACATGACCGCGTTCAGCAACTCCTCCTCTCACTCACCATATAGATATTTCAGCTACAACCATTACAGTTTTCTTTCAAATCGGAGGCGTTTGGGAGGCGTTTTCCCATTCATCCTTATGGGGAATTTTTCAAATTTCATCCTGCTATAACTTCTGCATACTTTAAGCTAAAGAAGCCATTCAGCTATTAAAATGTTCAACTTTTTAAGCTATTCCAACCTTGTACTTTTTTGCTTTTTAACTTTTCAACTTCTTTAGAAATTCGGCTTTTTCTAAACAAAATTTAACACTGAAGTAAATGGGAAAATCTTCAAATCCTCTTCCAAAGTCTTTGCACCTCTTCCTGTCCTTCATACTTTGAGCTAGAGACACCATTCCAACTTTATAATATATAAATATTTTGGCCATAACCATTACAGTTTTTTCAAAAGTCGCAGGAGTTTGTCAGGCGTTTTCCCATTCATCCTTACGGGGACATTTTCATCTTTGGCTCTGCTCCTGCTCCAGCATGTGTGCAAACATTTTAAGCTCTTTATGCCTTTATCCTTTCACCTCTTCAACCTTTTTTCCACCTTTTTAAGCTCTTTCTGCCCTCTTACTCTACAATCTTTCTGCCTTTCCAGTCTTTTTTCACCTTTTTAAGCTCGTTCTGCCCTCTTAAGCTACAGCTTTTCAACCTCTTCAGATATTGGACTTTCTGCCTTTTGATCTTTTTAAAATATTCTTTCCAGAAATATAAACAACATCACTTCGTTTAACGTCTCCTGTTACTCATTAAATAAATATTTTGACCATAACCATTACAATTTTTTCAAAGACCGCAGGAGTTTGTCAGGTGTTTCCCCATTCATCCTTATGGGGACATTTTCATCTTTAGCAGGCGTTTTCCCATTCATCCTTATGGGGACATTTAAAAAAACCGTTTGGCTTCACAAATCTTCAGCTTTTTAAGACCATTCAACCTTGCAGCCAGCCTTTAATGTAATAAACCCACAAATTTAATACATTTTCCACAAAGGTAATGGCCGCTGCCTACTTCAAATGTAACATGTGATTTCCCACTAATGTAATAACTATTTGGAGGGATTTATCATGTTTGTGGGGAAGTGAAAATCCTCATTATAATAACTTCTCACAAATGTAATTAAAAAAATGAATAATGGTCGTGGTTGTTGTTTTTTTGTTTGCCTATACATCTACTAATATTGACCGTGTCTGCAAAATCCAGCTGTTGACTCTCCACTCCGCTATCACACAGCGGATCACCCTCACCTTGTTTTAATTGTTTTGGGGCATGCTTGTGGTCTCTCTTTCTCACCGCTGTCCGTGGTGCTGAACCACAGAAGCCCTGACTGTGCATCACTACCTGCCAAGTCTATGGATCTTTCCCCTCCACTCAAAAATGTGAATGTCTAACCCAATGCCAAAAGACAAAGATAATATGTTATGTTTTAGCTTTTTAGCTTCTTCCCACTCTTTTAAGCTCTTTTAGCCCTCTTACTCTACAGCTTTTCAACCTATTCAGATATTCATCTTTCTGCCTTTTTCATCTTATTAAAATATTCTTTACAGAAATTTAAAGGACATCACCGTGTTCAGTAATCTCTCCTGTTATTCATCACAGTTTGGCAGGCGTTTGCCCATTCATTCTCATGGGAGCATTGTCATCTTCAGCTCTGCTGCTGCTCCAGCACGTGTGCACCCATTTTAAGCTCTTTCACCCCTCTTACTCTACAGCTTTTCAACCTCAGATATTGGACTTTCTGCCTTTTCATCTTTTTAAAATATTCTTTACAGAAATATAAACGATATCACATCGTTCAGCAATGTCTCCTGTTACTCATCATATAAATATTTTGCGATAAGCATTACAGTTTTTTCAAAGATAGCAGGAGTTTGTCAGGCGTTTTCCCATTCATCCTTATGGGGACATTTTCATCTTTGGCTCTGCTCCTGCTCCAGCATGTGTGCAACCATTTTAAGCTCTTTCTTCCTTTATCCTCTCACCTTTTCAACCCTTTCTCACCTTTTTAAGCTCATTCTTCCCTCTTACTCTACAACTTTTTGGCCTTTTCAATCTTTTTTCATATTTTTAAGCTCGTTCAGCCCTCTTAAGCTACAGCTTTTCAAACTTTTCAGATATTCATCTTCCTGCCTTTTCAACTCCTTCAAACATTCAACTTCATGTTCAGCTATGAAATTGTTACACTTTTTAAACTCTTTCAGCCCTCTTCAACCTTCCTGTCTCTTCATCTTCTTAAAATATTCATCTTTCTGTAATTTCTACTGCTTCAACCATTCCGCTTCCTGTGCAGCTATGGAACTGTTCAACTATCAATATGTTCAACTTGTTAAGCTCTTTCGGCCTTTAACTTTGCAACTTTTCCGGCTTTTCGACTTTTTCAACATTTCGCCAGGACGTTCAGCAGATTTCCAAGAGCGTTTCAGCCTTCAGCATTCACACTGTATTTTCGCAGGAAATACAATTTTTCTAGTTTTTATTATTCTTCTTCCGTACGTTTTTTGGCTCGCTTCTCCTCCTACAAACTTTTTGCTATAAAAACCATTCAACCATCAAAATGTTCAGCTTTTTTGGGACATGATGGCTTGTATTTTTCTTTTTTCTACCTTTTCTACTTTTGGAAATATTCAGCTTTTTCTGCTAAATTTTTCCCATTCATCCTTATGGGGATTTTTTCAAATTTCATTCTGCTATAACTTCAGCATACCTTCAGCTATAGAAACCATTCAAACATGAAAATGTTCAGCTTTGTAAGCTTTTTCAACCTTGTGCTTTTCAACTTTTCAACCTTTCAACTTTTTCAAATATTAAGCTTTGTTTAAAAAAAAATTAACATTGCCGCAAATGGGAAAAGCTTCAAATCCTCTTCAAAACTCCTCGAATTTCAACCTCTTCTTCTCCCTCATACCTTGAGCTAGAGACACCATTCAAACTTTAAAATACTCACAACACCTTGAACTGTTTGCACTGTATTCAGTTTTTTAAAATCTTGTATGGTTTTGAAATCATCGCAGTTTGAGTTTGAAGGATTTTTAGCTCCTCTTCTCATTTTATAATGGGTGTGTATTGCGTCAGCTAGAGTGCGCGCGCACCAACTGCCGCAGCCCAGAGTGTAGAACAGCTGGGAAAAAAGGGAGGAAAATTCTCTTCAGCTCGATTTGGTTCCCACATCTTTTACTTCATATAGACAATATATGCATAGAAATGTAGGAAATCTTGTGGGCTTTCATCTGATGGTCTCATTTCAGATGTGGGACTTACGGTTTTGGATCTAGAAGCCCGAGAGCGACAAGAAGTCCAACAGTTCCTCCATAAGCCGCAATGTTAATTTTGAGCCAAAATTTCTGCTGAAGAGCAGACGGTACCTTTTCTCTCTCTCGCTTCTGTGCCTTCATTTCTCACTTTCCAGAAATAAAAACAACATGACCGCGTTCAGCAACTCCTCCTCTCACTCACCATATAGATATTTCAGCTACAACCATTACAGTTTTCTTTCAAATCGGAGGCGTTTGGGAGGCGTTTTCCCATTCATCCTTATGGGGAATTTTTCAAATTTCATCCTGCTATAACTTCTGCATACTTTAAGCTAAAGAAGCCATTCAACTATTAAAATGTTCAACTTTTTCAGCTATTCCATTTTTTGCTTTTTAACTTTTCAACTTCTTTAGAAATTCGGCTTTTTCTAAACAAAATTTAACACTGAAGTAATTGGGAAAATCTTCAAATCCTCTTCCAAAGTCACCTCTTCCTGTCCTTCATACTTTGAGCTAGAGACACCATTCCAACTTTATAATATATAAATATTTTGGCCATAACCATTACAGTTTTTTCAAAAGTCGCAGGAGTTTGTCAGGCGTTTTCCCATTCATCCTTATGGCGACATTTTCATCTTTGGCTCTGCTCCTGCTCCAGCATGTGTGCAAACATTTTAAGCTCTTTATGCCTTTATCCTTTCACCTCTTCAACCTTTTTTCCACCTTTTTAAGCTCTTTCTGCCCTCTTACTCTACAATCTTTCTGCCTTTCCAGTCTTTTTTCACCTTTTTAAGCTCGTTCTGCCCTCTTAAGCTACAGCTTTTCAACCTCTTCAGATATTGGACTTTCTGCCTTTTGATCTTTTTAAAATATTCTTTCCAGAAATATAAACAACATCACTTCGTTTAACAATGTCTCCTGTTACTCATTAAATAAATATTTTGACCATAACCATTACAGTTTTTTCAAAGATTGCAGGAGTTTGTCAGGCTTTTTCCCATTCATCCTTATGGGGACATTTTCATCTTTGGCTCTGCTCCTGCTCCAGCATGTGTGCAACCATTTTAAGCTCTTTCTTCCTTTATCCTCTCACCTTTTCAACCCTTTCTCACCTTTTTAAGCTCATTCTTCCCTCATACTCTACAACTTTTTGGCCTTTTCAATCTTTTTTCATATTTTTAAGCTCGTTCAGCCCTCTTAAGCTACAGCTTTTCAAACTTTTCAGATATTCATCTTCCT
The DNA here is from genome assembly GCF_904848185.1 of Acanthopagrus latus. Lineage (NCBI taxonomy): Eukaryota > Metazoa > Chordata > Actinopteri > Spariformes > Sparidae > Acanthopagrus > Acanthopagrus latus. The sequence goes on along the minus strand of NC_051044.1, from coordinate 33,644,743 downwards.
GCCTTTTCAACTCCTTCAAACATTCAACTTCATGTTCAGCTATGAAATTGTTACACTTTTTAAACTCTTTCAGCCCTCTTCAACCTTCCTGTCTCTTCATCTTCTTAAAATATTCATCTTTCTGTAATTTCAACTGCTTCAACCATTCCGCTTCCTGTGCAGCTATGGAACTGTTCAACTATCAATATGTTCAACTTTTTAAGCTCTTTCGGCCTTTAACTTTGCAACTTTTCCGGCTTTTCGACTTTTTCAACATTTCGCCAGGACGTTCAGCAGATTTCCAAGAGCGTTTCAGCCTTCAGCATTCACACTGTATTTTCGCAGGAAATACAATTTTTCTAGTTAGTGTGAATGCTGAGTCAGCATTCACACTATTGTTCTTCTGGAATTTATTATTATTCTTCCGTACGTTTTTTGGCTCGCTTCTCCTTCTACAAACGTTGTGCTACAGAAACCATTCAACCATCAAAATGTTCAGCTTTTTTAGGACATGATGGCGTCTATTTTTCTTTTTTCTACCTTTAATACTTTTGCTAATATTCAGCTTTTTCTGCTAAATTTTTCCCATTCATCCTTATGGGGATTTTTTCAAATTTCATTCTGCTATAACTTCAGCATACCTTCAGCTATAGAAACCATTCAAACATGAAAATGTTCAGCTTTTTAAGCTCTTTCAACCTTGTACTTTTCAACTTTTCAACCTTTCAACTTTTTCAAATATTAAGCTTTGTTTAAAAAAAATTTAACATTGCCACAAATGGGAAAAGCTTCAAATCCTCTTCAAAACTCCTCGACTTTCAACCTCTTCTTCTCCCTCATACCTTGAGCTAGAGACACCATTCAAACTTTAAAATACTCACAACGCCTTGAACTATTTGCACTGTATTCAGTTTTTTAAAATCTTGTATGGTTTTGAAATCATCGCAGTTTGAGTTTGAAGGATTTTTAGCTCCTCTTCTCATTTTATAATGGGTGTGTATTGCGTCAGCTAGAGTGAGCGCGCACCAACTGCCGCAGCCCAGAGTATAGAACAGCTGGGGAAAAAGGGAGAAAAATTCTCTTCAGCTCGATTTGGTTCCCACATCTTTTACTTGACATAGACAATATATGCATAGAAATGTAGGAAATCTTGTGGGCTTTCATCTGATGGTCTTATTTCAGATGTGGGACTTACAGTTTTGGATCTAGAAGCCCGAGAGCGACAAGACGTCCAACAGTTCCTCCATAAGCCGCAATGTTAATTTTGAGCCAAAATTTCTGCTGAAGAGCAGACGGTACCTTTTCTCTCTCTCGCTTCTGTGCCTTCATTTCTCACTTTCCAGAAATAAAAACAACATGACCGCGTTCAGCAACTCCTCCTCTCACTCACCATATAGATATTTCAACTACAACCATTACAGTTTTCTTTCAAATCGGAGGCGTTTGGGAGGCGTTTTCCCATTCATCCTTATGGGGAATTTTTCAAATTTCATCCTGCTATAACTTCTGCATACTTTAAGCTAAAGAAGCCATTCAGCTATTAAAATGTTCAACTTTTTAAGCTATTCCAACCTTGTACTTTTTTGCTTTTTAACTTTTCAACTTCTTTAGAAATTCGGCTTTTTCTAAACAAAATTTAACACTGAAGTAAATGGGAAAATCTTCAAATCCTCTTCCAAAGTCATCGACTTTGCACCTCTTCCTGTCCTTCATACTTTGAGCTAGAGACACCATTCCAACTTTATAATATATAAATATTTTGGCCATAACCATTACATTTTTTTCAAAAGTCGCAGGAGTTTGTCAGGCGTTTTCCCATTCATCCTTATGGCGACATTTTCATCTTTGGCTCTGCTCCTGCTCCAGCATGTGTGCAAACATTTTAAGCTCTTTATGCCTTTATCCTTTCACCTCTTCAACCTTTTTTCCACCTTTTTAGGCTCCTTCTGCCCTCTTACTCTACAATCTTTCTGCCTTTCCAGTCTTTTTTCACCTTTTTAAGCTCGTTCTACCCTCTTAAGATACAGCTTTTCAACCTCTTCAGATATTGGACTTTCTGCCTTTTGATCTTTTTAAAATATTCTTTCCAGAAATATAAACAACATCACTTCGTTTAACAATGTCTCCTGTTACTCATTAAATAAATATTTTGACCATAACCATTACAGTTTTTTCAAAGATCGCAGGAGTTTGTCAGGCGTTTTCCCATTCATCCTTATGGGGACATTTTCATCTTTGGCTCTGCTCCTGCTCCAGCATGTGTGCAACCATTTTAAGCTCTTTCTTCCTTTATCCTCTCACCTTTTCAACCCTTTCTCACCTTTTTAAGCTCGTTCTTCCCTCTTACTCTGCAACTTTTTGGCCTTTTCAATCTTTTTTCACATTCTTAAGCTCGTTCAGCCCTCTTAAGCTACAGCTTTTCAAACTTTTCAGATATTCATCTTCCTGCCTTTTCAACACCTTCAAACATTCAACTTCATGTTCAGCTATGAAATTGTTACACTTTTTAAACTCTTTCAGCTGTCTTCAACCTTCCTGTCTCTTCATCTTCTTAAAATATTCATCTTTCTGTAATTTCAACTGCTTCAACCATTCCTCTTCCTGTGCAGCTATGGAACTGTTCAACTATCAATATATTCAACTTTTTAACCTCTTTCGGCCTTTAACTTTGCAACTTTTCCGGCTTTTCGACTTTTTCAACATTTCGCCAGGACGTTCAGCAGATTTCCAAGAGCGTTTCAGCCTTCAGCATTCACACTGTATTTTCGCAGGAAATACAATTTTTCTAGTTAGTGTGAATGCTGAGTCAGCATTCACACTATTGTTCTTCTGGAATTTATTATTATTCTTCCGTACGTTTTTTGGCTCGCTTCTCATTCTACAAACTTTGTGCTACAGAAACCATTCAACCATCAAAATGTTCAGCTTTTTTAGGACATGATGGCGTCTATTTTTCTTTTTTCTACCTTTTATACTTTTGCTAATATTCAGCTTTTTCTGCTAAATTTTTCCCATTCATCCTTATGGGGATTTTTTCAAATTTCATTCTGCTATAACTTCAGCATACCTTCAGCTATAGAAAACCATTCAAACATGAAAATGTTCAGCTTTTTAAGCTCTTTCAACCTTGTGCTTTTCAACTTTTCAACCTTTCAACTTTTTCAAATATTAAGCTTTGTTTAAAAAAAATTTAACATTGCCGCAAATGGGAAAAGCTTCAAATCCTCTTCAAAACTCCTCGACTTTCAACCTCTTCTTCTCCCTCATACCTTGAGCTAGAGACACCATTCAAACTTTAAAATACTCACAACGCCTTGAACTATTTGCACTGTATTCAGTTTTTTAAAATCTTGTATGGTTTTGAAATCATCGCAGTTTGAGTTTGAAGGATTTTTAGCTCCTCTTCTCATTTTATAATGGGTGTGTATTGCGTCAGCTAGAGTGCGCGCGCACCAACTGCCGCAGCCCAGAGTGTAGAACAGCTGGGAAAAAAGGGAGAAAAATTCTCTTCAGCTCGATTTGGTTCCCACATCTTTTACTTGACATAGACAATATATGCATAGAAATGTAGGAAATCTTGTGGGCTTTCAGCTGATGGTCTCATTTCAGATGTGGGGCTTACGGTTTTGGATTTAGAAGCCCGAGAGTGACAAGAAGTCCAACAGTTCCTTCATAAGCCGCAATGTTAATTTTGAGCCGAAATTTCTGCTGAAGAGCAGACGGTACCTTTTCTCTCTCTCTCGCTTCTGTGCCTTCATTTCTCACTTTCCAGAAATAAAAACAACATGACCGCGTTCAGCAACTCCTCCTCTCACTCACCATATAGATATTTTGGCTACAACCATTATATTTTTTGAGAAAATCGGAGGAGTTTGGGAGGCGTTTTCCCATTCATCCTTATGGGGATTTTTTCAAATTTCAATCTGCTATAACTTCTGCATACTTTAAGCTAAGAAACCATTCAACTATCAAAATGTTCAACTTTTTAAGCTCTTCCAACCTGTACTTTTCTTGCTTTTTAACTTTTCTACTTCTTTAGAAATTTGGCTGTTTCTAAACAAATTTAACACTGAGGTAATGGGAAAATCCTCAAATCCTCTTCCAAAGTCATCGATTTTGCACCTCTTCCTGTCCTTCATACTTTCAGCTAGAGACACCATTCCAGCTTTATAACATATACATATTTTGACCATAACCATTACAGGTTTTTCAAGGATCGCAGGAGTTTGTCAGGCGTTTTCCCATTCATCCTCATGGGGACATTTTCATCTTCGGCTCTGCTCCTGCTCCAGCATGTGTGCAACCATTTTAAGCTCTTTATTCCTTTATCCTTTATCCTTTCACCTTTTCAACCTTTCTCATCTTTTTAAGCTCTTTCTGCCCCTCTTTACCCCTACAACTTGTTGGCCTTTTCAGTCTTTTTTCACATTTTTTAGCTCGTTCCGCCCTCTTAAGCTACAGCTTTTCAACCCTTTTCAAGATATTCATTTTCCTGCCCTTTTCAACTCCTTCAAACATTCAGCTTCATTTTCAGCTATGAAATTGTTACACTTTTTAAACCCTTTCAGCCCTCTTCAACCTTCCTGTCTCTTCCATCTTCTTAAAATATTCATCCTTTCTGTCATTTCAAACTCCCTTCAACCATTCCGCTTCCTGTTCAGCTATGGAACTGTTCAACTATCAATATGTTCAACTTTTTTTTCTTCAACTTTGTTTCCGTTTTTCGAATTTTTCAACTTTCGCCAGGTCGTTCAGCAGATTTCCGAGAGCGTTTCAGCCTTGCAGCATTCACACTGTATTTTCGCAGGAAATACAATTTTTCTAGTTATTATTATTCTTCTTCCGTAGTTTTTTGGCTCGCTTCTCCTCCTACAAACTTTTTGCTATAAAAACCATTCAACCATCAAAATGTTCAGCTTTTTTGGGACATGATGGCTTGTATTTTTCTTTTTTCTACCTTTTCTACTTTTGGAAATATTCAGCTTTTTCTGCTAAATTTTTCCCATTCATCCTTATGGGGATTTTTTCAAATTTCATTCTGCTATAACTTCAGCATACCTTCAGCTATAGAAACCATTCAAACATGAAAATGTTCAGCTTTTTAAGCTCTTTCAACCTTGTGCTTTTCAACTTTTCAACCTTTTCAACTTTTTCAAAATATTAAGCTTTGTTTAAAAAAATTTAACATTGCCGCAAATGGAAAAGCTTCAATCCTCTTCAAAAACTCCTCGACTTTCAACCTCTTCTTCTCCCTCATACCTTGAGCTAGAGACCACCATTCAAACTTTAAAATACTCACAACGCCTTGAACTAATTGCACTGTATTCAGTTTTTTAAAATCTCTGTATGGTTTTGAAATCATCGCAGTTTGAGTTTTGAAGGATTTTTAGCTCCTCTTTCTGATTTTATAATGGGTGTGTAATTGCGCTCAGCTGAGTGAGCTGCGCACCAACTGCCCGCCAGCCCAGAGTGTAGAACAGCTGGGAAAAAAGGGAGAAAAATTCTCTTCAGCTCGATTTGGTTCCCACATCTTTTACTTGACATAGACAATATATGCATAGAAATGTAGGAAATCTTGTGGGCTTTCATGTGATGGTCTTATTTCAGATGTGGGACTTACGGTTTTGGATCTAGAAGCCCGAGAGCGACAAGAAGTCCAACAGTTCCTCCATAAGCCGCAATGTTAATTTTGAGCCAAAATTTCTGCTGAAGAGCAGATGGTACCTTTTCTCTCTCTCGCTTCTGTGCCTTCATTTCTCACTTTCCAGAAATAAAAACAACATGACCGCGTTCAGCAACTCCTCCTCTCACTCACCATATAGATATTTCAGCTACAACCATTACAGTTTTCTTTCAAATCGGAGGCGTTTGGGAGGCGTTTTCCCATTCATCCTTATGGGGAATTTTTCAAATTTCATCTGCTATAACTTCTGCATACTTTAAGCTAAAGAAACCATTCAACTATTAAAATGTTCAACTTTTTAAGCTATTCCAACCTTGTAATTTTTTGCTTTTTAACTTTTCAACTTCTTTAGAAATTCGGCTTTTTCTAAACAAAATTTAACACTGAAGTGAATGGGAAAATCTTCAAATCCTCTTCCAAAGTCATCGACTTTGCACCTCTTCCTGTCCTTCATACTTTGAGCTAGGACACCATTCCAACTTTATAATATAAAAATATTTTGGCCATAACCATTACAGTTTTTTCAAAAGTCGCAGGAGTTTGTCAGGCGTTTTCCATTCATCCTTATGGGGACATTTTCATCTTTGGCTCTGCTCCTGCTCCAGCATGTGTGCAACATTTTAAGCTCTTTTCCTTTATCCTTTCACCTTTTCAACCCTTTCTCACCTTTTTAAGCTCATTCTGCCCTCTTACTCTACAATTTTGGCCTTTCATCTTTTTTCATATTTTTAAGCTCGTTCAGCCCTCTTAAGCTACAGCTTTTCAAACTTTCAGATATTCATCTTCCTGCCTTTTCAACTCCTTCAAACATTCAACTTCATGTTAGCTATTGAAAGTTACACTTTTTTCTTTCAGCCCTCTTCACTTCCTGTCTCTTCATCTTCTTAAAATATTAATCTTTCTGTAATTTTCAACTGCTTCAACCATTCGCTTCCTGTGCAGCTATGGAACTGTTCAACTATCAATATGTTCAACTTTTTAAGCTCTTTCGGCCTTTAACTTTGCAACTTTTCCGGTCTTTTCGACTTTTTCAACATTTCGCCAGGACGTTCAGCAGATTTCCAAGAGCGTTTCAGCCTTCAGCATTCACACTGTATT
>NC_051044.1:33536618-33637883 GCF_904848185.1 Acanthopagrus latus | reverse complement strand
AGCAAAATCTAAGCTGAGAAAGCATTTTTGGCTTGAATACAGATGAATCTGCTCTAACTGCCTAAAACAAGCTCCCAGCGCCCTGAAACGCTTGATTTGGCAAGTAAAGACGTCTGACTGAAATGAGTGATGAAACAAGTGAAACCATGTTTCCACATCATGTTTAGGTCAAATTCATACATTTTGAGCAAAATCTAAGCTGAGAAAGCATTTTTGGCTTGAATACAGATGAATCTGCTCTAACTCCCTAAAACAAGCTCCCAGCGCCCTGAAACGCTTGATTTGGCAAGAAAACACGTCTGAATGAAAACAATGATGAAACAAGTAAAACCATGTTTCCACATCATGTTTAGGTCAAATTCATACATTTTGAGCAAAATCTAAGCTGAGAAAGCATTTTTGGCTTGAATACAGATGAATCTGCTCTAACTCCCTAAAACAAGCTCCCAGCGCCCTGAAACGCTTGATTTGGCAAGTAAAGACGTCTGACTGAAATGAGTGATGAAACAAGTGAAACCATGTTTCCACATCATGTTTAGGTCAAATTCATACATTTTGAGCAAAATCTAAGCTGAGAAAGCATTTTTGGCTTGAATACAGATGAATCTGCTCTAACTCCCTAAAACAAGCTCCCAGCGCTCTAAATCGCGTGATTTGGCAAGAAAACACGTCTTAATGAAAACAATGATGAAACAAGTGAAACCATGTTTCCACATCATGTTTAGGTCAAATTCATACATTTTGAGCAAAATCTAAGCTGAGAAAGCATTTTTGGCTTGAATACAGATGAATCTGCTCTAACTGCCTAAAACAAGCTCCCAGCGCCTGAAACGCTTGATTTGGCAAGTAAAGACGTCTGACTGAAATGAGTGATGAAACAAGTGAAACCATGTTTCCACATCATGTTTAGGTCAAATTCATACATTTTGAGCAAAATCTAAGCTGAGAAAGCATTTTTGGCTTGAATACAGATGAATCTGCTCTAACTCGCTAAAACAAGCTCCCAGCGCCCTGAAACGCTTGATTTGGCAAGTAAAGACGTCTGACTGAAATGAGTGATGAAACAAGTGAAACCATGTTTCCACATCATGTTTAGGTCAAATTCATACATTTTGAGCAAAATCTAAGCTGAGAAAGCATTTTTGGCTTGAATACAGATGAATCTGCTCTAACTGCCTAAAACAAGCTCCCAGCGCCCTGAAACGCTTGATTTGGCAAGTAAAGACGTCTGACTGAAATGAGTGATGAAACAAGTGAAACCATGTTTCCACATCATGTTTAGGTCAAATTCATACATTTTGAGCAAAATCTAAGCTGAGAAAGCATTTTTGGCTTGAATACAGATGAATCTGCTCTAACTCCCTAAAACAAGCTCCCAGCGCTCTAAATCGCGTGATTTGGCAAGAAAACACGTCTTAATGAAAACAATGATGAAACAAGTTAAACCATGTTTCCACATCATGTTTAGGTCAAATTCATACATTTTGAGCAAAATCTAAGCTGAGAAAGCATTTTTGGCTTGAATACAGATGAATCTGCTCTAACTGCCTAAAACAAGCTCCCAGCGCCCTGAAACGCTTGATTTGGCAAGTAAAGACGTCTGACTGAAATGAGTGATGAAACAAGTGAAACCATGTTTCCACATCATGTTTAGGTCAAATTCATACATTTTGAGCAAAATCTAAGCTGAGAAAGCATTTTTGGCTTGAATACAGATGAATCTGCTCTAACTGCCTAAAACAAGCTCCCAGCGCCCTGAAACGCTTGATTTGGCAAGTAAAGACGTCTGACTGAAATGAGTGATGAAACAAGTGAAACCATGTTTCCACATCATGTTTAGGTCAAATTCATACATTTTGAGCAAAATCTAAGCTGAGAAAGCATTTTTGGCTTGAATACAGATGAATCTGCTCTAACTGCCTAAAACAAGCTCCCAGCGCCCTGAAACGCTTGATTTGGCAAGTAAAGACGTCTGACTGAAATGAGTGATGAAACAAGTGAAACCATGTTTCCACATCATGTTTAGGTCAAATTCATACATTTTGAGCAAAATCTAAGCTGAGGAAGCATTTTTGGCTTGAATACAGATGAATCTGCTCTAACTCCCTAAAACAAGCTCCCAGCGCTCCAAATCGCGTGATTTGGCAAGAAAACACGTCTTAATGAAAACAATGATGAAACAAGTGAAACCATGTTTCCACATCATGTTTAGGTCAAATTCATACATTTTGAGCAAAATCTAAGCTGAGAAAGCATTTTTGGCTTGAATACAGATGAATCTGCTCTAACTGCCTAAAACAAGCTCCCAGCGCCCTGAAACGCTTGATTTGGCAAGTAAAGACGTCTGACTGAAATGAGTGATGAAACAAGTGAAACCATGTTTCCACATCATGTTTAGGTCAAATTCATACATTTTGAGCAAAATCTAAGCTGAGAAAGCATTTTTGGCTTGAATACAGATGAATCTGCTCTAACTGCCTAAAACAAGCTCCCAGCGCCCTGAAACGCTTGATTTGGCAAGTAAAGACGTCTGACTGAAATGAGTGATGAAACAAGTGAAACCATGTTTCCACATCATGTTTAGGTCAAATTCATACATTTTGAGCAAAATCTAAGCTGAGAAAGCATTTTTGGCTTGAATACAGATGAATCTGCTCTAACTCCCTAAAATAAGCTCCCAGCGCTTAAATCGCGTGATTTGGCAAGTAAAGACGTCTGACTGAAATGAGTGATGAAACAAGTGAAACCATGTTTCCACATCATGTTTAGGTCAAATTCATACATTTTGAGCAAAATCTAAGCTGAGAAAGCATTTTTGGCTTGAATACAGATGAATCTGCTCTAACTGCCTAAAACAAGCTCCCAGCGCCCTGAAACGCTTGATTTGGCAAGTAAAGACGTCTGACTGAAATGAGTGATGAAACAAGTGAAACCATGTTTCCACATCATGTTTAGGTCAAATTCATACATTTTGAGCAAAATCTAAGCTGAGAAAGCATTTTTGGCTTGAATACAGATGAATCTGCTCTAACTCCCTAAAACAAGCTCCCAGCGCTCGAAATCGCGTGATTTGGCAAGAAAACACGTCTTAATGAAAACAATGATGAAACAAGTGAAACCATGTTTCCACATCATGTTTAGGTCAAATTCATACATTTTGAGCAAAATCTAAGCTGAGAAAGCATTTTTGGCTTGAATACAGATGAATCTGCTCTAACTGCCTAAAACAAGCTCCCAGCGCCCTGAAACGCTTGATTTGGCAAGTAAAGACGTCTGACTGAAATGAGTGATGAAACAAGTGAAACCATGTTTCCACATCATGTTTAGGTCAAATTCATACATTTTGAGCAAAATCTAAGCTGAGAAAGCATTTTTGGCTTGAATACAGATGAATCTGCTCTAACTGCCTAAAACAAGCTCCCAGCGCCCTGAAACGCTTGATTTGGCAAGTAAAGACGTCTGACTGAAATGAGTGATGAAACAAGTGAAACCATGTTTCCACATCATGTTTAGGTCAAATTCATACATTTTGAGCAAAATCTAAGCTGAGAAAGCATTTTTGGCTTGAATACAGATGAATCTGCTCTAACTGCCTAAAACAAGCTCCCAGCGCCCTGAAACGCTTGATTTGGCAAGTAAAGACGTCTGACTGAAATGAGTGATGAAACAAGTGAAACCATGTTTCCACATCATGTTTAGGTCAAATTCATACATTTTGAGCAAAATCTAAGCTGAGAAAGCATTTTTGGCTTGAATACAGATGAATCTGCTCTAACTGCCTAAAACAAGCTCCCAGCGCCCTGAAACGCTTGATTTGGCAAGAAAAGACGTCTGACTGAAATGAGTGATGAAACAAGTGAAACCATGTTTCCACATCATGTTTAGGTCAAATTCATACATTTTGAGCAAAATCTAAGCTGAGAAAGCATTTTTGGCTTGAATACAGATGAATCTGCTCTAACTGCCTAAAACAAGCTCCCAGCGCCCTGAAACGCTTGATTTGGCAAGTAAAGACGTCTGACTGAAATGAGTGATGAAACAAGTGAAACCATGTTTCCACATCATGTTTAGGTCAAATTCATACATTTTGAGCAAAATCTAAGCTGAGAAAGCATTTTTGGCTTGAATACAGATGAATCTGCTCTAACTGCCTAAAACAAGCTCCCAGCGCCCTGAAACGCTTGATTTGGCAAGTAAAGACGTCTGACTGAAATGAGTGATGAAACAAGTGAAACCATGTTTCCACATCATGTTTAGGTCAAATTCATACATTTTGAGCAAAATCTAAGCTGAGAAAGCATTTTTGGCTTGAATACAGATGAATCTGCTCTAACTCCCTAAAACAAGCTCCCAGCGCTCTAAATCGCTTGATTTGGCAAGAAAACACGTCTGACTGAAATGAGTGATGAAACAAGTGAAACCATGTTTCCACATCATGTTTAGGTCAAATTCATACATTTTGAGCAAAATCTAAGCTGAGAAAGCATTTTTGGCTTGAATACAGATGAATCTGCTCTAACTGCCTAAAACAAGCTCCCAGCGCCCTGAAACGCTTGATTTGGCAAGTAAAGACGTCTGACTGAAATGAGTGATGAAACAAGTGAAACCATGTTTCCACATCATGTTTAGGTCAAATTCATACATTTTGAGCAAAATCTAAGCTGAGAAAGCATTTTTGGCTTGAATACAGATGAATCTGCTCTAACTCCCTAAAACAAGCTCCCAGCGCTCTAAATCGCGTGATTTGGCAAGAAAACACGTCTTAATGAAAACAATGATGAAACAAGTAAAACCATGTTTCCACATCATGTTTAGGTCAAATTCATACATTTTGAGCAAAATCTAAGCTGAGAAAGCATTTTTGGCTTGAATACAGATGAATCTGCTCTAACTGCCTAAAACAAGCTCCCAGCGCCCTGAAACGCTTGATTTGGCAAGTAAAGACGTCTGACTGAAATGAGTGATGAAACAAGTGAAACCATGTTTCCACATCATGTTTAGGTCAAATTCATACATTTTGAGCAAAATCTAAGCTGAGAAAGCATTTTTGGCTTGAATACAGATGAATCTGCTCTAACTGCCTAAAACAAGCTCCCAGCGCCCTGAAACGCTTGATTTGGCAAGTAAAGACGTCTGACTGAAATGAGTGATGAAACAAGTGAAACCATGTTTCCACATCATGTTTAGGTCAAATTCATACATTTTGAGCAAAATCTAAGCTGAGAAAGCATTTTTGGCTTGAATACAGATGAATCTGCTCTAACTGCCTAAAACAAGCTCCCAGCGCCCTGAAACGCTTGATTTGGCAAGTAAAGACGTCTGACTGAAATGAGTGATGAAACAAGTGAAACCATGTTTCCACATCATGTTTAGGTCAAATTCATACATTTTGAGCAAAATCTAAGCTGAGGAAGCATTTTTGGCTTGAATACAGATGAATCTGCTCTAACTCCCTAAAACAAGCTCCCAGCGCTCCAAATCGCGTGATTTGGCAAGAAAACACGTCTTAATGAAAACAATGATGAAACAAGTAAAACCATGTTTCCACATCATGTTTAGGTCAAATTCATACATTTTGAGCAAAATCTAAGCTGAGAAAGCATTTTTGGCTTGAATACAGATGAATCTGCTCTAACTGCCTAAAACAAGCTCCCAGCGCCCTGAAACGCTTGATTTGGCAAGTAAAGACGTCTGACTGAAATGAGTAATGAAACAAGTGAAACCATGTTTCCACATCATGTTTAGGTCAAATTCATACATTTTGAGCAAAATCTAAGCTGAGGAAGCATTTTTGGCTTGAATACAGATGAATCTGCTCTAACTGCCTAAAACAAGCTCCCAGCGCCCTGAAACGCTTGATTTGGCAAGTAAAGACGTCTGACTGAAATGAGTGATGAAACAAGTGAAACCATGTTTCCACATCATGTTTAGGTCAAATTCATACATTTTGAGCAAAATCTAAGCTGAGAAAGCATTTTTGGCTTGAATACAGATGAATCTGCTCTAACTGCCTAAAACAAGCTCCCAGCGCCCTGAAACGCTTGATTTGGCAAGTAAAGACGTCTGACTGAAATGAGTGATGAAACAAGTGAAACCATGTTTCCACATCATGTTTAGGTCAAATTCATACATTTTGAGCAAAATCTAAGCTGAGAAAGCATTTTTGGCTTGAACACAGATGAATCTGCTCTAACTCCCTAAAACAAGCTCCCAGCGCTCGAAATCGCGTGATTTGGCAAGAGAACACGTCTTAATGAAAACAATGTTGAAACAAGTAAAACCATGTTTCCACATCATGTTTAGGTCAAATTCATACATTTTGAGCAAAATCTAAGATGAGAAAGCATTTTTGGCTTGAATACAGATGAATCTGCTCTAACTGCCTAAAACAAGCTCCCAGCGCCCTCAAAAGCTTGATTTGGCAAGTAAAGACGTCTGAATGAAATGAGTGACGAAACAAGTAAAACCATGTTTCCACAACATGTTTATGTCAAATTCATACATTTTGAGCAAAATCTAAGTTGAGAAAGCATGTTTGAGTTGAATACAGATGAATCTGCTCTAACTGCCTAAAACAAGCTCCCAGCGCCCTGAAACGCTTGATTTGGCAAGAAAAGACGTGTGATTGAAATGAGTAATGAAACAAGTGAAACCATGTTTCCACATCATGTTTAGGTCAAATTCATACATTTTGAGCAAAATCTAAGCTGAGAAAGCATTTTTGGCTTGAATACAGATGAATCTGCTCTAACTGCCTCAAACAAGCTCCCAGCGCCCTGAAACGCTTGATTTGGCAAGTAAAGACGTCTGACTGAAATGAGTGATGAAACAAGTGAAACCATGTTTCCACATCATGTTTAGGTCAAATTCATACATTTTGAGCAAAATCTAAGCTGAGAAAGCATTTTTGGCTTGAATACAGATGAATCTGCTCTAACTGCCTAAAACAAGCTCCCAGCGCCCTGAAACGCTTGATTTGGCAAGTAAAGACATCTGACTGAAATGAGTGATGAAACAAGTGAAACCATGTTTCCACATCATGTTTAGGTCAAATTCATACATTTTGAGCAAAATCTAAGCTGAGAAAGCATTTTTGGCTTGAACACAGATGAATCTGCTCTAACTCCCTAAAACAAGTTCCCAGCGCTCGAAATCACGTGATTTGGAAAAATGTACACGTCTTAATGAAAACAATGATGAAACAAGTAAAACCATGTTTCCACATCATGTTTAGGTCAAATTCATACATTTTGAGCAAAATCTAAGCTGAGAAAGCATTTTTGGCTTGAATACAGATGAATCTGCTCTAACTGCCTAAAACAAGCTCCCAGCGCCCTGAAACGCTTGATTTGGCAAGTAAAGACGTCTGACTGAAATGAGTGATGAAACAAGTGAAACCATGTTTCCACATCATGTTTAGGTCAAATTCATACATTTTGAGCAAAATCTAAGCTGAGGAAGCATTTTTGGCTTGAATACAGATGAATCTGCTCTAACTGCCTAAAACAAGCTCCCAGCGCCCTGAAACGCTTGATTTGGCAAGTAAAGACGTCTGACTGAAATGAGTGATGAAACAAGTGAAACCATGTTTCCACATCATGTTTAGGTCAAATTCATACATTTTGAGCAAAATCTAAGCTGAGAAAGCATTTTTGGCTTGAACACAGATGAATCTGCTCTAACTCCCTAAAACAAGCTCCCAGCGCTCGAAATCGCGTGATTTGGCAAGAAAACACGTCTTAATGAAAACAATGATGAAACAAGTAAAACCATGTTTCCACATCATGTTTAGGTCAAATTCATACATTTTGAGCAAAATCTAAGCTGAGAAAGCATTTTTGGCTTGAATACAGATGAATCTGCTCTAACTGACTAAAACAAGCTCCCAGCGCCCTGAAACGCTTGATTTGGCAAGTAAAGACGTCTGATTGAAATGAGTAATGAAACAAGTGAAACCATGTTTCCACATCATGTTTAGGTCAAATTCATACATTTTGAGCAAAATCTAAGCTGAGGAAGCATTTTTGGCTTGAATACAGATGAATCTGCTCTAACTGCCTAAAACAAGCTCCCAGCGCCCTGAAACGCTTGATTTGGCAAGTAAAGACGTCTGACTGAAATGAGTGATGAAACAAGTGAAACCATGTTTCCACATCATGTTTAGGTCAAATTCATACATTTTGAGCAAAATCTAAGCTGAGAAAGCATTTTTGGCTTGAATACAGATGAATCTGCTCTAACTGCCTAAAACAAGCTCCCAGCGCCCTGAAACGCTTGATTTGGCAAGTAAAGACGTCTGACTGAAATGAGTGATGAAACAAGTGAAACCATGTTTCCACATCATGTTTAGGTCAAATTCATACATTTTGAGCAAAATCTCAGCTGAGAAAGCATTTTTGGCTTGAACACAGATGAATCTGCTCTAACTCCCTAAAACAAGCTCCCAGCGCTCGAAATCGCGTGATTTGGCAAGAGAACACGTCTTAATGAAAACAATGTTGAAACAAGTAAAACCATGTTTCCACATCATGTTTAGGTCAAATTCATACATTTTGAGCAAAATCTAAGATGAGAAAGCATTTTTGGCTTGAATACAGATGAATCTGCTCTAACTGCCTAAAACAAGCTCCCAGCGCCCTCAAAAGCTTGATTTGGCAAGTAAAGACGTCTGAATGAAATGAGTGACGAAACAAGTAAAACCATGTTTCCACAACATGTTTATGTCAAATTCATACATTTTGAGCAAAATCTAAGTTGAGAAAGCATGTTTGCGTTGAATACAGATGAATCTGCTCTAACTGCCTAAAACAAGCTCCCAGCGCCCTGAAACGCTTGATTTGGCAAGTAAAGACGTCTGAATGAAATGAGTGATGAAACAAATGAAACCATGTTTCCACATCATGTTTAGGTCAAATTCATACATTTTGAGCAAAATCTAAGCTGAGAAAGCATTTTTGGCTTGAATACAGATGAATCTGCTCTAACTGCCTAAAACAAGCTCCCAGCGCCCTGAAACGCTTGATTTGGCAAGAAAAGACGTGTGATTGAAATGAGTAATGAAACAAGTGAAACCATGTTTCCACATCATGTTTAGGTCAAATTCATACATTTTGAGCAAAATCTAAGCTGAGAAAGCATTTTTGGCTTGAACACAGATGAATCTGCTCTAACTGCCTCAAACAAGCTCCCAGCGCCCTGAAACGCTTGATTTGGCAAGTAAAGACGTCTGACTGAAATGAGTGATGAAACAAGTGAAACCATGTTTCCACATCATGTTTAGGTCAAATTCATACATTTTGAGCAAAATCTAAGCTGAGAAAGCATTTTTGGCTTGAATACAGATGAATCTGCTCTAACTGCCTAAAACAAGCTCCCAGCGCCCTGAAACGCTTGATTTGGCAAGAAAAGACGTGTGATTGAAATGAGTAATGAAACAAGTGAAACCATGTTTCCACATCATGTTTAGGTCAAATTCATACATTTTGAGCAAAATCTAAGCTGAGAAAGCATTTTTGGCTTGAACACAGATGAATCTGCTCTAACTGCCTCAAACAAGCTCCCAGCGCCCTGAAACGCTTGATTTGGCAAGTAACGACGTCTGACTGAAATGAGTGATGAAACAAGTGAAACCATGTTTCCACATCATGTTTAGGTCAAATTCATACATTTTGAGCAAAATCTAAGCTGAGAAAGCATTTTTGGCTTGAATACAGATGAATCTGCTCTAACTGCCTAAAACAAGCTCCCAGCGCCCTGAAACGCTTGATTTGGCAAGTAAAGACATCTGACTGAAATGAGTGATGAAACAAGTGAAACCATGTTTCCACATCATGTTTAGGTCAAATTCATACATTTTGAGCAAAATCTAAGCTGAGAAAGCATTTTTGGCTTGAACACAGATGAATCTGCTCTAACTGCCTCAAACAAGCTCCCAGCGCCCTGAAACGCTTGATTTGGCAAGTAAAGACGTCTGACTGAAATGAGTGATGAAACAAGTGAAACCATGTTTCCACATCATGTTTAGGTCAAATTCATACATTTTGAGCAAAATCTAAGCTGAGAAAGCATTTTTGGCTTGAATACAGATGAATCTGCTCTAACTGCCTAAAACAAGCTCCCAGCGCCCTGAAACGCTTGATTTGGCAAGAAAAGACGTGTGATTGAAATGAGTAATGAAACAAGTGAAACCATGTTTCCACATCATGTTTAGGTCAAATTCATACATTTTGAGCAAAATCTAAGCTGAGAAAGCATTTTTGGCTTGAACACAGATGAATCTGCTCTAACTGCCTCAAACAAGCTCCCAGCGCCCTGAAACGCTTGATTTGGCAAGTAACGACGTCTGACTGAAATGAGTGATGAAACAAGTGAAACCATGTTTCCACATCATGTTTAGGTCAAATTCATACATTTTGAGCAAAATCTAAGCTGAGAAAGCATTTTTGGCTTGAATACAGATGAATCTGCTCTAACTGCCTAAAACAAGCTCCCAGCGCCCTGAAACGCTTGATTTGGCAAGTAAAGACATCTGACTGAAATGAGTGATGAAACAAGTGAAACCATGTTTCCACATCATGTTTAGGTCAAATTCATACATTTTGAGCAAAATCTCAGCTGAGAAAGCATTTTTGGCTTGAACACAGATGAATCTGCTCTAACTCCCTAAAACAAGCTCCCAGCGCTCGAAATCACGTGATTTGGCAAGAGAACACGTCTTAATGAAAACAATGATGAAACAAGTAAAACCATGTTTCCACATCATGTTTAGGTCAAATTCATACATTTTGAGCAAAATCTAAGCTGAGAAAGCATTTTTGGCTTGAATACAGATGAATCTGCTCTAACTGCCTAAAACAAGCTCCCAGCGCCCTGAAACGCTTGATTTGGCAAGTAAAGACGTCTGACTGAAATGAGTGATGAAACAAGTGAAACCATGTTTCCACATCATGTTTAGGTCAAATTCATACATTTTGAGCAAAATCTAAGCTGAGAAAGCATTTTTGGCTTGAATACAGATGAATCTGCTCTAACTCCCTAAAACAAGCTCCCAGCGCCCTGAAACGCTTTATTTGGCAAGTAAAGACGTCTGACTGAAATGAGTGATGAAACAAGTGAAACCATGTTTCCACATCATGTTTAGGTCAAATTCATACATTTTGAGCAAAATCTAAGCTGAGAA
Source organism: Acanthopagrus latus (assembly GCF_904848185.1). Taxonomy (NCBI): domain Eukaryota; kingdom Metazoa; phylum Chordata; class Actinopteri; order Spariformes; family Sparidae; genus Acanthopagrus; species Acanthopagrus latus. The sequence continues at coordinate 33,626,704 of NC_051044.1, read as the reverse complement.
AGCATTTTTGGCTTGAATACAGATGAATCTGCTCTAACTGCCTAAAACAAGCTCCCAGCGCCCTGAAACGCTTGATTTGGCAAGTAAAGACGTCTGACTGAAATGAGTGATGAAACAAGTGAAACCATGTTTCCACATCATGTTTAGGTCAAATTCATACATTTTGAGCAAAATCTAAGCTGAGAAAGCATTTTTGGCTTGAATACAGATGAATCTGCTCTAACTGCCTAAAACAAGCTCCCAGCGCCCTGAAACGCTTGATTTGGCAAGTAAAGACGTCTGACTGAAATGAGTGATGAAACAAGTGAAACCATGTTTCCACATCATGTTTAGGTCAAATTCATACATTTTGAGCAAAATCTAAGCTGAGAAAGCATTTTTGGCTTGAACACAGATGAATCTGCTCTAACTCCCTAAAACAAGCTCCCAGCGCTCGAAATCACGTGATTTGGCAAGAGAACACGTCTTAATGAAAACAATGATGAAACAAGTAAAACCATGTTTCCACATCATGTTTAGGTCAAATTCATACATTTTGAGCAAAATCTAAGCTGAGAAAGCATTTTTGGCTTGAATACAGATGAATCTGCTCTAACTGCCTAAAACAAGCTCCCAGCGCCCTGAAACGCTTGATTTGGCAAGTAAAGACGTCTGACTGAAATGAGTGATGAAACAAGTGAAACCATGTTTCCACATCATGTTTAGGTCAAATTCATACATTTTGAGCACAATCTAAGCTGAGAAAGCATTTTTGGCTTGAATACAGATGAATCTGCTCTAACTCCCTAAAACAAGCTCCCAGCGCTCTAAATCGCGTGATTTGGCAAGAAAACACGTCTTAATGAAAACAATGATGAAACAAGTAAAACCATGTTTCCACATCATGTTTAGGTCAAATTCATACATTTTGAGCAAAATCTAAGCTGAGAAAGCATTGTTGGCTTGAATACAGATGAATCTGCTCTAACTGCCTAAAACAAGCTCCCAGCGCCCTGAAACGCTTGATTTGGCAAGTAAAGACGTCTGACTGAAATGAGTGATGAAACAAGTGAAACCATGTTTCCACATCACGTTTAGGTCAAATTCATACATTTTGAGCAAAATCTAAGCTGAGAAAGCATTTTTGGCTTGAATACAGATGAATCTGCTCTAACTGCCTAAAACAAGCTCCCAGCGCCCTGAAACGCTTGATTTGGCAAGAAAACACGTCTTAATGAAAACAATGATGAAACAAGTGAAACCATGTTTCCACATCATGTTTAGGTCAAATTCATACATTTTGAGCAAAGTCTAAGCTGAGAAAGCATTTTTGGCTTGAACACAGATGAATCTGCTCTAACTCCCTAAAACAAGCTCCCAGCGCTCGAAATCGCGTGATTTGGCAAGAGAACACGTCTTAATGAAAACAATGATGAAACAAGTAAAACCATGTTTCCACATCATGTTTAGATCAAATTCATGCATTTCGAGCAAAATCTAAGCTGAGAAAGCATTTTTGGCTTGAATACAGATGAATCTGCTCTAACTGCCTAAAACAAGCTCCCAGCGCCCTGAAACGCTTGATTTGGCAAGTAAAGACGTCTGACTGAAATGAGTGATGAAACAAGTGAAACCATGTTTCCACATCATGTTTAGGTCAAATTCATACATTTTGAGCAAAATCTAAGCTGAGAAAGCATGTTTGGCTTGAACACAGATGAATCTGCTCTAACTCCCTAAAACAAGCTCCCAGCGCTCGAAATCGCGTGATTTGGCAAGAGAACACGTCTTAATGAAAACAATGATGAAACAAGTAAAACCATGTTTCCACATCATGTTTAGGTCAAATTCATACATTTTGAGCAAAATCTAAGCTGAGAAAGCATTTTTGGCTTGAATACAGATGAATCTGCTCTAACTGCCTAAAACAAGCTCCCAGCGCCCTGAAACGCTTGATTTGGCAAGTAAAGACGTCTGACTGAAATGAGTGATGAAACAAGTGAAACCATGTTTCCACATCATGTTTAGGTCATGTAGTATCTATGTGTTTTCTACACATTTTGGGTTACTAATTGTTTCTCCTCTTGTGAGTTAAGAATACAAATAGAGTGGATTTACAGCTCCAGGGGTCAGAGTGGTAACTGTGTAAGTGCCAAAGGTTATCAGGTGGCAGACCAGGATAAAGCAGTAAACCTAAGATTGACCCCCACGCCAGATGGTGGGAGATGCTCAAATGTTTGTGTTTGTGCCCGTAGAAGAGCAGGAAACCCACTTGGGTCATTTTGGGGACAAGACCTGAAGTTGAATGCAGCCAAGTTAGATGAGTTTACGAGGGAGACAGGTCAACTCCTCTTTTAGTCCATTGGATAATTTACCAAAGTGACCAATTAGGAGAAGTGGGTGTGTGCTAGAAAGGGACTCTAAAAACCCTCGCACAGGATGAGAAGGGGGGTGGCATTTGGTAGAATTCCTAAGATCGAAGGCGTAGGAGTTCTGATAGGGCAAGAGGGCAAAAACGTTTGGCATTACTTTGCCCTGTTTGGAGAACATCAGATGTGGGGCCACACTCTGCTCGGACGCTCGGCTAACCGAAGTTTGTCTTAATAAAGACTGCTCTATCATTCCACCCAGCCTTGCCTCCGCAGAATTCTTTTATCAACATACTACATGCTGACACTTTTGAGGAAGACAGCCCAGAAACTACAGGTGGCGTCACGAACAGGATGGTTTTTGACAACTTGGACACACGGCAGGAGTCCAGAGACTGACTTTCACCCCAGCCGGCAAACAAGGTGGGCATTTCGCTCCAGGGGTCAAACTCAGGCCCTGGATGGGACTGTGTGTGTGTTTTCCAATATCTGTCAAGCCGAAAATTACCAAAACGGGGGGAAACTGGGCAACAGGTGTGTAGTTTGTTGATACGATTCTGTCTAAATTTTCTAAATTAAGAGAAAAGGAGAAACTGATGCGGTAGAGATTTGTGAATTAATTGGTAATACGATGCAGGTATGGCGCTAAGCCATTTGCTGGAAGTCATGCGTGAGATTAGTCACTATTTCCTACGCGCTAAGTTGTCTCATATAGTGAAGAGAAATGAGAAGAGAAATGAGAAGAGAAATAAGAGTAAGAGAAATGAGAAATAAGAATAAGAAAAGAAAATGACAGAAAAGAATAAAAAAATATAATGAAGAATAAATAAGAAAAGAAAATGACAGAAAAGAATAAAAAAAAAAATAATGAAGAAGATATGGTCAGACAATATAGAGAAAAGAGATTGCTGACAATAGAGGAATAGAGAAAAGAGAAATAGAGAATAAGTGAAAAAGGGAAACTGCTGTGGCAGCAATGACTGAACTGATGGCCATCCGATGCAGGCAAACATTGTCATAAGACATGCGGGGCATTGGTCTTCATTGGCTGCATGGTTGAGTTGTCTCAAATACAGAAAAAGAATAGAAAAGACTGGCCGGAAAAAAAAAAATGATGAAGACCACAAAAATTTAGAATGAGAGAGAAATGTTATGTCAAATCAAACTTATGGTTGTGACAATAGAAATTCGACAAGTCTATGGGTGCGTGCGACGCCCATGGACTCTAATCTAAAGTGGTTTGGCACTTGGTGGGCTGTTAGAGGCGGTTTTCCGTATTCTGAGTCCAACAAACCAAGTTGCAGTATGTGTTAGGTAGAAGAGCTCTGATGAAATTCAGCTGAATAAGTGTTTGTGTTTGTTCGTCTAAAGGAAAAAGAGGGGGCCCGGTAGTGGTTTGTAGTGTTCAGTGCTTATTGTGTCCTCTGAAGCTGTGTGTGGGGGTTAGGAGTCAGCTAAAGTTGATGTGAAAGCTGAGTGTTTGTCCATGGAATTAATTATAAGTAATCTATATAAATGCGCATTATTAGAATATATCATATACAATGCATAGGTGTTGTATAGATAACGTGATATTCAAAAGATAGGATATTAGATGGATGACCCATAGGGAAGTACGATTCCTGCCCTCCCTTTGCCTTATAGGTGAAAATTTACAGTTAAAATTGTTACTGTAAATCCGAATCAGATCTTGAAGGACTAAAATTTAGGTGAAATAGAATTAAATCTATGCAGAACTGCACAGAAGTTCACATGAAGGAAATATTACTTGGTGTTAATTAGCTGTATAGCAAAGGGATGGCGGAATTGGTGGTTTGGAGATTTTCCTATCGATAAAGTTATAAGTCTTATGCATGACTAGCACTATCCATCACTTAAAAGAGAAAGAGTAGAGGCAATAAGGAGAGCTAAAGGGATATTATGCGGAGAGAAGATGAAGAAAAGTAGGGGGAAAGTTGATAGCAAGTCAAATATAAGATTAAAACGCATATATGATTTGTGTGACTAAAGGCAATGCATCCTAGTTGACTGTTGATCAGAGGAATCCAGTGAGGTGTCCTTGGTCGTTATCAAGCTGGGGATGAGTAATTACTGGGGATGATGCTTGATTTGTTGGTGGAGAAGTTCAAGGAGTACGAGTAAGTAGACATTTGTGGACGTACGGACAATTGTTTATTTGGCTGACTGGTGTAGCTGGTCAAAGTATGGAAATGGCCTTTATGCACAGTAGCCCCCACATATCAGAGGGGGAAGCCCTGATGCGAAGTGAAGGAAAATTAGTTTGATTAGAAAAAAGTAATATCTCAAGCCTAAGTATTTGTAAAAAGAAATTTGACATAAAAGTTAAAACATAAATCATTAAATCTGAAGATAGGAGACAGCTAAAAATGCATGATTGGAGTAGTGTGACAAACACCAAACCACAGTACTGACAGGATTGGGTATTTAATTATATTGGGGAAATTTGGGTTATCCAAAGCTGATTAGTTAGACATATATGTAGTGGAGCCTGGATATTTTCGTACAGGGAGTAAAATCAAATCATACACATTGAGTTTGCTCTAAAACACCTCCTCAGAGCAAATGATTAAATCGAAATTTATAAATGATAAAGTGGTCATGAGTTTAGCAATATTTCTTTAGGGCGTAGTTTTTTGATCTAAAATGGCGGTTTGAATGTTGGCAGATAAAAAGGGTTGATTTAGGATTGACAATGAGTTGATCCAGCTGTCTTTGACTCGTTGAGGTTGAGAGGAGTTCAGAGGGCGCGTGACCGCGTAACAGAGAGAGAGGACACAGAGAATACAGCAGGTGTGTGAACGCGCAGACAGAGAGAGCGTCGCTGCGAGTGTGGAGTTACTCCCCCTCCCACACTTACATACGGATAACCGGTGTTAACTGTTTAAAGCTTCAATGATTATACGATTGAGTTTTTTAAAATAAATTGGATCCGCCTTAATAACATGATAAATGATGTTAAACTAAACCTGCATGATGTTTATGTTATTTGGATGATGATAAAGAATTGAGTTTTGGCTTGCCCTATGGATGAAACAGTCTTCATTTGTGTTTTTTAATCTACTTCTCTATATACCGGGGACGCGAGAGTCCGAGAAAGAAGACATAACATCTAAGGTCGGGAGACGTACGACAATCACCGGACACCGGTTAGGTATGCTCGTGACATCCGCCTGCGTGACCCACGCTGAATCTGTCAGGCTAGTGCGATCTTATCCACAAACCCCTTTAGGACACGCACACGGATACACCCCCTGAGATAACCCTAAGAAGACAGAGACGCACATGCTCATAAACTCACAGACGTTTAAGGCATTTACATGCTCACAGTGTTATTGAATATACATGGGGAACACCACTAAGGGAAGAGTTACAAGTAGAGCTTGGCAACTGACTGATCAGTTACAGTAGATCATTGATTGTTGATAGCAATTTCATTATTTGAGTATAGGATTTGATTTAATCTTAGATGATTCAGGACAATCTGATGTCTGTAATAACAGAAGGACATATTGAAGGACATAAACAGTGGAAAAACTGGCACAGACGTCAGCGACAGTTATCAGTTCTCAGGAAAAGCTGATGAACTTTTAGGTTTCTATTTTCCTTCTATCCTCACAGACAGTCGAGTCCAGAAACGTTACAGTTATTTAAGGCGATACATTACGGGCTCTCACTGCGGTCCGCAAATTTACTCCATTGTTTCTTAAGAGGTGTTTCTGGACACAGTGTTCTGGGAACACAGTTTTGATCGATGTATTTGGATTTGAGTAACTTCCTGAAAGGGGTAATTATCTTTTAACAGTATCTAAAAATTTATGAACAAGAATGTAGAAGGATAGAATTTCACACTGTCAATCCTGATGGGCTCAGGAATTTCAAGAGCATCTACCCCTGTTGGTGTGGTACAAGAAAGCAACGTCTTCATAAAAGAGATTGCAGATATATCAGAGAAATAGCATAAGCGCTGACTGGAAATTGGTCAACCTTAACCGGTGAATGAAACCCTTAATGAATGAATTAAGCCTAAATTTTTCCAGGGAAGCTCAAGTGGGCACAACTGTCTTTTCTAAGGATGCCCGGAGCACAAAATACATGAATACGCATACACAACATGATAAATCACGATTACATTCAGACTGCAGAACATTGAACAACAGATATTTTGGGAAATATCTAAAGAGATAAGATGATTCAGCTTAAGAGCGGACTATAAATCACAGTCTTTCTGAATATGGTTCTTATAGTAGAAATGTCTAAAATCAAGGACTCCAGTGAACAAGTGTAAGCATTACAATTTCTAAAAGAGATAAAATTGGTAAGATAATTAGATAAAACACTCAGTAGGGCCTTGTAGATACGAATCATGTAGTGTTGTTGCCTCCTTACAGATATAGATGGTGATCCAATTTTGTCGTGAAGGACCCAGTGATGAGTTCTAAACCCATCACCTGTAATAAAACAAAGTACAAAATGATACCTGCCTCAAGGGGGGAGAACAGCTTGAATGTAAATGACGTCAGCATAATCTAGAGCAGAAACAAGGGGGGACCTGAACAAGTAGTTTTTATATTTCAAAGTAAGGCAAGCTAGGTTATAATAAATCAGTGATCATCTAGAGTTTAGTTGGTTCAGTAATGTGAATTTAAAAGATAGCTTATCATCTATCCAGATATTCAGATATTGGTAACTGGACAACTTTCAACAGGAGTCCCATTTAATATAGAGATACTACTGTTTATAAGAGGAGAGACAGACAAAGCTCGGTATCTTGGAGCTGTTTGAAAATCAGAGATAGAAAGAAAAGAGGAAGAAGCTAGCGGAGGAATCAGGTACTTTAGGTGTGCGGCTCAGTCAGGCTCAGATGAATGGATAAGTCGCCACTCAAAACAAACTCTGCTCAGCTTCAGTTGCATAGTTGTGGGACCACAAGAAGCACCCATGAGAACAAACAAGGATGAATATTTTGGCAAAGAACATGACATTGAAGGAGACATCCTACACATGACTCTTAGTCAAGGATTATGAACAAGAACATGTGAGAGAAATGATGGCAGAAACAGAAGATGCTGCTTCTGTTCCAACAAAAGAAACTCTGCCATTTGGGAAAGTAAAAACCAGGAGCTCATGAAAATGATGATCTCCACCCAAGGACTGGGACAACTACAAACAGTTGTTTACGGACACAGCACGGACATTGGACTCGGGAAGTCAGCCTGACCGGCAGAAGTCGAGCTCCAACCCAGAACCTGGCCTCCACGGAAGAACTAGTACCCAACAGAGGAGGAGGTAATCCAGGGGACAATATCACAAACGAAAGGGCTACTACAAACACATGTCTTGTGGATAACTAAGAGTAAAGAAACCAGATGACTCTTATCTCTTTGTGCACGGTGTTAGAGCAGTGAATGAAGTTTGGCTGACTTTCCAGCAGATGTACCTGATCCACATGCCTGGGTGGCTTGAACTCCTCCAAAGGCTATAGTTAGTAGAGTGGAAATTACAAGAAGCAATATGAATTAAAAAGTTCTTACTGGTCCAGATCAGTCAAAGATATTGAACGGAACTAAAATACTAATAGTGAAAAGAATAACAGAATTAGTCAGTAAAAATGTTCAGATTGTAAAATATACATGAGAGGCAAACTATAAGTAATTAGTAATACAATAGTTACAGCAATGAATAACCAACTGAAAACAGCAGGCTGAACTGTGCTTACAAAAGAGAAACTGAAAATTAGTGTGCATGAACAGGAATTGCCATTTAGAATTAGACCACATAGGCGCTATGGCTGTTGTGTATACAAGGTCCCCAAGTTGAGCTAAGGCTCAATAACCAGCCTGTTAGACCAGTTTACTATTTGATTGAGTGAGTTTATTTTCCAAAAGAGGTTCCAAAGTCAAGCTGCAAAATAACATAACTTATATTCAATACAAGCATGGTGAAGGAGAATCATGATAAATTTGTAGAACATCAGGAGCTATAGGAATGAGAGGATGTCATTCTAGCAGAACGCACCACAGTAGATTTGTTGAATATTTGCCGACCCCAAATTGAAGAGACCACCAGATGGTGTCTAGAAGCAAATGGGCAAGCCCATGTTGCAAGGGGGGAAGGTAAGAGAAGAAAATTCCAAAGGAGCAGAGTTTTTGCAGTTTTTGCACCATACCTACTGGAACAAATTGATCATGTTATAAATGGATGTACAGTCTGTGTGAAAAACGACGTTAGGAGAGGGGTGATGGTCCCTTCTGGTTATATTCGGACTCCAAGAGATTATACGTACGAGCTAGTCAGGGACTTTGTTGATATAATAAAATCAATTGAAGAAAAAACAGATACAAATTTTAGCAAAGGCCTGAGGTTTGTCCTACCAAGCAGAAGGCAGCTCAGTCTGTTGCCAAGTTCTTATGTTGGGAGGTCATAAGCTGATGGAGACTTCCAGATCACATATTTACAGATAATGGGAGAGAGTTTGTGGATAAAATTGTAAATATGATTGTACAAAAATCGTTAACTCAACAACATGTAGGAGTGGTTTATCATCTCCTCAAAACCAAGATGTCCGCGAAAATTTATAGTGTCCTGAAAATCCAAATTGTTAAAATCTGCCAACACACAGGTCTAAATTGGGTAGTGGCGCTTCAGCTTGCATTGATGGCGTGTCGCTCAAGCAAATTACGACAGAATCAATCCCCTTTGGAAAAAAAAAGAGGAAGGTGTAATTTAAATATTTGACTGATTTACATGGGAGTATATTTACATATGTCTCCAACAGGCAAAAGCAGGAGGAGGTGCTAGAGAGGCTTGAGAAGAAAGAAAAAGAGACAGAGGGAGACCTGGAGAAAAGGTGTTTGTGAAGGAGTTCAGAAGGAAATGGTTTAATAGCCACAGGAAGGTGAAGATTGAAGGAGATTTCGGCCTCTTTCCCTTTATACGTAGAATATAGTCCGAAGACCAAGGAGAATATAAGTGCTCTTATTAGGATCACATCTTGAAAAAGAAAGAGAACAAGGCACATGGTCTGGGTCAATCTACAGGACCAACGGCATGAATCTGGTGATATTCAGGGACTAGTTTACAGCCTACATGCTATAAATTGGCGCTGTTTAGAACGAAGGTGTCAAACAACTCACTTGGCTGAATAGACTACATAAAGTGTTTATTTGATGAGATCCAGCGTATGAGAAGATCAGAGTGATTGTGAAGTTTGTGGGAACGATAAGCTCACTGGATGTTTAGGCAAATCTGTCCCAGGGAGTCACCGAAACATGAGGAATAGAAGGGGAAATTAGGAAATCTATCTGACCGTTATAGGCACTGAAATAAGGGCAGACAAATGGGGTGTTGCCATTGAAAGGAAAAGTAAGTATAGAATGTTTAAAGAGGGTCAGAGCATTGAGCAGTACATAGATAAGAACGAGATTGGAAATGAATAAGGATGAGGCGCACACGTACACAGAAACAGTGATTGATCACTAAAGACTAAGCATTGCTTTTAATAATATTTGATAGTTTGATGGCCTTAAACAAAAGTTCAGTTTGGAAATGTAAGAGATTTATATAGGCAAATTTTGTTATTGTCCAGTCAAAATCAAACTCATAGATTATGTTAAGACAACATCCATTTATCCCTAAAGCTGCTGAGGTCATTGCTTTTGTTGTTCAGTCTATTATGAATCAAGGTGCCATTGTTGAATCGCTGATCTCGCCCTGTATCGTCTTGCCTGAATATAAATCAAAGGGGGGTGGAGTTAATTAAAATATCCTGAAGTCATAAATGAAGCTGGTTAGCATCCAGTAGATGGTGTAATATTAACCATATTAATGGTGAAGTTTATTTTTGGATATAGATGCCATAGGGTTTCCATCTCCGATTTATCTTGGTTTGCTGTGGAACTGAGAGGGGAACATTAGTGGTCATTGTGTGATAATGCACATGTTCAGATGTGGACAAGGATTGCATATAGGTATTCCTATACAGGGGCATGGTTAAACTGAGACAAGGTCTCTTCTTTGTTTTCTGGCAGAAAACAGTCCTAAAGTTTTGAAGGACAAAGTTGCAACTTATTTCATAAAATTTAAGGCGCTATTACACTCCGGAGAATCGTGAATTGGGTTCCGATCACATCCAGACAATTTTGGATGTTCAATTGTGAAAGAAAACAAACGATCGCCTTATTGGATTTAACAGGCTATTGTTGTCCATGGATTTATAATTTTGTGGAGATCTCCCAACCCATGTATGACTTTACACATGGGGGAAACATTTGACCAAGACTGACGTTGACTGACTTGTGAGGCCGAGGTAACCTCTACTGACTTAAATATACTGACTTAGATCAAGCTTGATTAGGCCTCTCAAACCACCAATATTCTTGTTAAGTTTTTGAAATTTGTCAAAGGGGGGTAACAGCTGCTTTTTCCAAAAAGTTATGGCCATAGCTGATATAATCTTGTGTTATCTGACTGTTCATGGTTTGCATGCTTCTCCCGGAGGAGAAAAATTACTCTTTTAACCAAAGCATGAGTGTGGAACTAACAAAGGTGTTACTAACAATTTCGCATGTTACTCTAAAATGATGTACATTCCTTAAGAGACTAGCTTTGATTCCTGCAGGTCCAGATGGAGAACCACATCCATATCTGACAATGGCCTTCGCCAAACCAACAAAACATTTTTGATACACCCCTCATTAACCCCAACTTGATTTTCCTTTCAGATAATTCTGCTGTGAAACTTCTGACCAATGGATCTCCTCATGTCCCATAAGCAATTATATAAAAACATGTCTGATCAGGCAGCTGAAAATGTGGCGATAACTTGAGGTTTTTCTTTCTAGGAACAAGGAAGGATGTCAACACTAACTTTTGAATATCAATAATGTCTACCTGTCTGTGTAGTGGTACACAGATATGAAGTTCATACAGGTTTGCTGACCCAGAGCATCTCCAAAGGTAGCTGCTTTTACATCTATCTCTCCAGGGCCAAGAAGTTGGAAGCACTGGAGCACAGGGGAAGATGTCGGAAATGTCCTCACAGGCAATGAATACCAAAGAAGATCCAGTGACACCGATTCATAACATGATTTAAAGGAAACAGGAAAGACTGTTTCAGGGAGTTTAGGAAAAAACAATTGAATAAAAATGTTATTTGATGTATGTTAATTAGTATGTGGATGAAACAACAGATGAATTGTTGATGACAAGAACTGTGTCCAAAAGTGTCCACACTTTGAATGGGGATTAGTAAATTATTGATGCAAAACTACAGATTGAATGTAAGAAATGAAATTGAAACATTTGAAATTTGGAAAATGTATGATATTGAAGACATTGGGGTTGTATAGTGGTTATCAAGTACTAATTTTAGGCTACATCAGGAAATTAGTATGACATGACAGATGTGTACGAGTAAATATACAAGACTGAGAGAGAATTCATCGATTCAGAGTGTTACAGATAACATGCCACTCTAAATCCCACTCTAAATAGCAATGCTGCTGAAGAACGAGTATTCAGTGGATACAACAGGATGACATGCTTGCTTCGTTGTGTAGAGTGTGGTGGAAATTTCTGTCAATAAAAGAGTAAAGTCAGATCTGTCTTTTCGGTAAGTTTAATCCAACCATCTGCAGATGGACTCACCACACAGTCAAATTCATGAGCTGAGTGAATGAGCCCCGAGTAAAGGAGTGTTCACAATTTTATACACAGATATCAACAAGGTCAGGGGAAGAGACAAGCACTCTCGGTGCCAGCAGTGATTAAGCTACACACACGTACATACGACTATCCCAATCAGACAGGCTTCTCATCGACACAAGACGTAAAGTTAAAACTTCATGACGCATGACCTGGGACTCTGTGCAAAGCATAAAATTATAAGACATAAAACATAAGACAAGAAGACGACTTTCTATCTGAGTTTTGGCTGGTTCGTGACTCTGTTACAATCATATAGGGCAGAGGTTAGGTGTTCATGCATTTGCATAAGATATCAGTCACATGAAGCAAGTTAGATGAATGTTTTTAAGAAATCATATTCAACAAAATAGTTCAAAATTCATCAACCCATAATGAAAAGGAATTTTTCCATCACAAGAGTTAGACAGATTTCTGTGTTCTCATACGTATATCCATATGTCATGATGTGAATGTTGTGTTTTGTTGAAATTCTGTGATGTATGGAATGAGCAATAATCTTAATACTTTAATTAGGTTTTACTTCTTATATCATCACATGGTGATATATACATTTTGATAACATTGGAAAATAGGACCTGTAAAAAGTTTGGAGTCCAATGACCGATTGGCATATGGTCATTCAATTAGAGTATAAATGGTAATTGGTACTTGTAAATTACAAAGGAGTCTCTTCGCCTAGATTGGCTTGAAGGCGTGGATGCTCCATAGTTGATTAGTAAGGTTTCCTATTTCTTAGGTTAGGTGTTCATGCATTTGCATAAGATATCAGTCACATGAAGCAAGTTAGATGAATGTTTTTAAGAAATCATATTCAACAAAATAGTTCAAAATTCATCAACCCATAATGAAAAAGAATTTTTCCATCACAATTCCTCCCTTTGAGCATACTATGCTCACTACAGACTAGATTAAAAAAAATTCCTTCGTAAGTAATAGTGAAGGACAAAAAAAATCAAGTCAGCTTGGAAAACAGATTCTTTTCACAGCTCAAAAGACATGCTCAAACATCAGTCATGATTATTCTACAATAAGCACGCTCTGTGAGGTGTCGTCCGCTGGCTCTGGAACCCGTTTGCAGTGGCTGGCGTGAACCCAGATGGCTCTCTCTGCGATCTTCACTGCCGTCTCCGTGGTCAGAAGCACTTGGAAGGGACTGTTCCATCTGCGAGCTCTCCAGTTCTTTCTCCTGAGATCTCGAATGACGACCCAATCCCCTGGCTCCAAATCATGCAGTTTGTGGGCTGCTGGGGCAGGCAGAGCGTCCTTGACCTGTTTGTGAACATCAGGAAGAACAGAGGACAGGTTTGCACAATAACGCAACATTTCATCCTCACACTGACCTGTCCCTGGGAGCTGTCTCGTGCCGGGCCCAATCCCGGTGTGCAGAGGTCGACCAAACAAGATTTCATCGAGGAGGGAGGCAACCTATGTGTGATGTGCAATTGGCTTTCCTGAAGCCGTCAGGAATTTTCTGTTTGCCCAAATTTGGCCAAATGAATGACAAACTCCCCAGGCATAACGACTGTCTGTGAAAATGTTAACAGACTTGTCCTTGGCCAATGTGCATGCTTTTGTTAAGGCTACAAGCTCTGCGGCTTGAGCGGAATAGTTTAAGGGGAGAGGTTCAGCTAGAACAATATCATGTAATGTTGTGACTGCAAACCCTGTTTGGTTCTTTCCTGTCCCTGGGTCCCTTGATGCTGAGCCATCCACAAACAGTTCCAGGTCTGCATTCTGAAGTGGCACTTCCTGCAGATCAGATCTGGGAGAGCAGACTTCATTAATGATAGCAACACAGTCGTGCGCCTCTCCATCGTCAGCTGTGGGAAGAAGGGTAGCAGGATTAAGAACTGTACATCGTTTCACAGTAATGTTTGGGAGCTCTAGCAGAATGGTGTTGTATCTCAGCCACCTAGCAGCTGAGAGATGAGAGGTTTTCTGCTTAAGCAAAATCAAGGAGACAGCGTGGGGTACCAGCAGTGTCAGATCAGAATACCCTACAATGTCTCGAGAGGCCATCACTGCTTTCTCTGCAGCAGCCACAGCTCTGAGGCAGGCAGGCAGGCCTGCCGCCACTGAATCAAGTTTTGATGAAAAGTACGCTACAGGCCTGTTGCGGCCCCCGTGTTCTTGTAGCAATACGGAAGTCATGTACCCACCCTTTTCGTCGACTGTCTGGGTGAAAGGTCGTGAGCAGTCGGGGTCAGTTTGAGGTCAGTGAATGCTTTGTCAGCGTCAGTCGTCCACTCAACTTTGTCGTTCGTTTGCATTGAGGCCTTTCTCATGGGCGATTGCTGCCAATGGTGCCTCTATTTCTGCATAGTTCAGGATCCATTGTCTGCAATATGACGTCATACCCAAAAAACTCATTACTTGCTTTTTGGTGAGAGGCCTCGGAATAGACTGGATTGCAGCTATTCTGGAGGGAGAGAGAATCTTCCCTTCCCTTGTGATCACATGACCTAGGAAAACAACTTTCTCACAGACAAACTGCAGCTTTGACAGGCTTGCTTTGTGTCCGTTATCAGCCAGATGGGAGATCAAGGCCACTGTGTCTGCTACACAGGCTTCTCTGGTGGGAGAGCAAATCAACAGATCATCCACATAAGTCAACAGTGCACTATTGCTGGGCAGCCTTAAAGAATCCAAATTGTCGTGCAGTGCTGCGTTAAAAATTGTTGGTGGCTCGGAACTCTGGTACCTCAGTGACGTCATAAACAAAAAATAATCAAAACAACCCTTATTTGACCTGACAATTTTTGACAAATCCCATTTTGTGTCAGGTATGAGCTCGACAGATCATACTGCAGTTACTACAGCTGAAAACCTTTTTCTGTATGTTCTCAAACTGCGGTGATACTCAACATGTGGATCGGACGTCTGTGTCCAGCCTGTTGCATCATTGCATGCCCTGGTCCATGGTCCCAATTCCTGCCACCCTTTCCCCTTTGGTTTGATCAATGGAATGTGAGGGTCAAAGTTCGGTACCGAGAACAAACGCTGAGAGTGGGAATCCGTCAAGGTTACAGAAGCAACACACATTTAGTCATTCCAATACAACCACACAAGCCTCAGTTATCTTGTCCCTGTCTCTCCCTGCACCAGTTTTTTTCAAAGCTCGTATCAGGACCGAGGGAGATGTGTGCTGTGCACTGAAGGTCTTGTGCTCTCACCATGTCTGCGTGTGTGTTGCGTGTGTGCGCTGTGCATGCTCTGGCTGTCTGCAGGAGGGTGTGATTTACAGAATCAAGAGCTGTGAGGGGGAGCTGCCAGTGATATGAGTAAAAAAGATCTTCTTTACCATACTTCACGAATGTGGCTGCTTCCCTAACCACCACTAACCCCTTCGGAGTCTATCTTAAACCAATACCCAAAGCACACATTAGATCTCTCCCCATGAAATTCACGGGACAGTGTTTAGAAAGCAGGAAAGAGTGTTTAAAACGGCCCTGTAGCTCATCTTCGCATGCAAGTGGAGTAGTGTACCTTTCTGTTGTTTATTTTCAAGATATGTGATAGCTTGCAGTGTAAGGGCATACATCTCTTGTGGTGTGTGTGTGTCAGTGTTGGTGCTCTCACGTGAAAGATGCATAGGTTGCTTCTCCTCCCCAGCCTGTGCATCAAAACCAGATTCGTCCGTCACTGTACTCGGCTCCCCAGCTAGTCAGTCGTCCGTTGCGTCGTTCTCTGGGCAGTTGTCTTGCCAATGTCCCATTTTTCCACATCTATGACAGGCACCAGGGCATTTTTTGAATCTGCCCCGGCGTCCCTTTCCTCGTCCTCGTTCGCGA
Source organism: Acanthopagrus latus (assembly GCF_904848185.1). Classification (NCBI taxonomy): domain Eukaryota; kingdom Metazoa; phylum Chordata; class Actinopteri; order Spariformes; family Sparidae; genus Acanthopagrus; species Acanthopagrus latus. The sequence continues at coordinate 33,610,839 of NC_051044.1, read as the reverse complement.
CCCCTCGCTTGGTGCTCGTAGTATGCCAACTGAGCCAATTGGAGTCTTTCTGTCAAGCTTGTCGCCTTTCAGTTCTTTTCATCGTTGAGGAACTTTTCTGCGTGGTTGGCCCGTTCCTCAACGGTTTCAAGATTTGCATTGTCCCAGCTCACACATTGTTCTCTCACCATTCTGCTGATCTCTGGCTTCATGCCATTCATGAAGCGGTCCCGTAGCTGGGCCTCCCAGGGAGTGACTTCATGGATACCTCCCATGACTCAGGGCTTTGCGAGGCCACTGTGTGTGGTGTGGCCTGCGGCCTGACCAGATAGTCCGCTAAGAGTTCATCGTCACGTTGTTTGCAGGCAGAAATCTTCCCCATGTCTAATTTCAGAGGGAAGGTCTGTCTGATTCTGTGACATAGTCCCCCAATGACGTCTTTGTATACCAAATTGTCGTTGCTGGCCCAGTCAGAGTTCTCTACCCTAATGTCCTCCACGGGGTAGTCGCCCGCAACTCGGGCCCACGTTGTACCCATCTGAACCATCAGCAGGCGTTGCAGTTCAGCAGTGGTGGGCTTGAACTGTCGGCAAAAGGTTATGAGCTGAACCGCAAACTCCGCTCCCCCATTGCAGACATCTGGAAGCGATGTGGCAGCGTCCTTCATGTCACTGTATGTCCAAGGCCTATAAACCAGCTGCACTCGACCCTCACTCCCCGCCACCTCCACCATGGGAGCCTGGAAGTTGTACACAGAGTTGCTCCGTGTGTGGTGAGGGCTGTGGCTGACGGTGGCATATGGTGGTGGTGTGTTTAGGCTCTCAACCACCAGCAATCGCCTCGCTCTGCCCCGCCCTGCCCCGCCCTGGGTGGAATTCTCGTCGTACGACGGGTGGTGGGTGTCGTAGGAAGGTGGGCGGCGCGGAGGACATCCCAGCTGCTGGTTCCCAGTTTACGTCCGGTGGCCCTGGAGTCCTCTCGTGGCGTGCAGACGGTGCAGGTGGTGCAGATGGTGCAGACGACTTAGCCGGAGCCGAGTCCAGATCGGGATCTAGTTTGAGATACTGAGACTGAGAGGTTAGAGGAGCTGGCCCTGCCTGCCTGTTCTTATCCCTGTGAAAAGCTTCCTCCTGCCAATTTGTGAAAGCTTCCCAATCAGGTTCAAATGTCTGTTTGTTCTTTCCGCTCTTCCCTTTTTCCTCCTTGCTTTCCCTTTCCCTTTGTTTTAGTTTGCTTTTTAAGGTGGCAAGTTGTTTGGTGCTAAAACTGCCAGCACTTGGAAACCCACACTCTCGGACCCACACATCAAGTTGATCCACACTCTTCTTACCGTAATTGGCATTCATATACTGAATGTGAGGGGAGGTCAGCTTGAGTGGATAATCGTTGTCCCCTGGAATTTTGCTGTTTCCTGAACCCATTTTGGTTTTTATTACCCCCGAATTGATTATAAAAAATTTCTAAAGGACACAAGGCGTTGTTAAAACTATTTTTCTTTCACTCGAGTGGATATGAGACCATGGAGCGGTAAAATCAACAAAAGAAATGGATAAAAGGCAATGCAATGACCTAAACAACTGTTTTCTAATAAAAACCAAATCCGCAGAATTTGTAACTTCGGGAAAAACCCACTAGAGATAAACAATTGACACATGCAACCGAAAACTCAACAACTAACACAGAAACAAAAGGAGACCGACAATTTACACATGTGAACAAAACCTCAACAACTACACAGAAACAAACTGGGGATAGACAATTGACACATGCACACTCCCTTTCCGTCCGGCACCCCCCTTTTTTTTTTTTTTTTTCAGTCACTCAGGAGGGAAAGAAAGGAAAAAGATGCATAGGAAAGAAATGAAAAGTTAGTTCTGTCTGTGTCTGAGCAGGCCCTTGGCACTGCGACCCACTTTGAGAAATTACTTTCCCCCTAACGAGAGAGAGGGACAAATCCGGGCATCAATTTCCCACGTGATTTGCTCTACTCCGAAGAAGGAAAAACTCAGTGCTCGCTGGCTCTCAGTTCCTCTCTATCACAAACCAGAGTTCTCTAGAAAAACTCACAGGGACTGAAACCCTTTCGAAGCTTCCTTGATTCTACAGCGGTTTGAAACCCAAACCTGCCCTGTTGACACGTCTGTCACGCCCACCCAAAAGTGGCGAGAATCGATTCAAGTACGTACACACAATTTTTCTGAAGCTTCCTTGATTCTACAGCGGTTCGAAACCCAAACCTGCCCTGTTGACACACCTGTCACGCCCACCCAAAAGTGGCGAGAATCGAAGTACGTACACACACACCGACGGTCTGTTGAATATTGGCTTACCGAGAAGACAGCTTCCACACGGTTCTGTAGATCACAGCTGTGAGCGAGCCACCTTGTCTCAGGCGTCAGGCCCTCACGTCTCTGCTCCTTTGATGGCGAGGTTGAGGTTTTGGAGTCCGAGCTCCCGGGTACCCTTTGAACCGTCTGCACTGAGTTTAGGGCGCTCTCTCACAGAAGTGATCCCATCCTCGTCGCCAAATTGTGGTGGAAATTTCTGTCAATAAAAGAGTAAAGTCAGATCTGTCTTTTCGGTAAGTTTAATCCAACCATCTGCAGATGGACTCACCACACAGTCAAATTCATGAGCTGAGTGAATGAGCCCCGAGTAAAGGAGTGTTCACAATTTTATACACAGATATCAACAAGGTCAGGGGAAGAGACAAGCACTCTCGGTGCCAGCAGTGATTAAGCTACACACACGTACATACGACTATCCCAATCAGACAGGCTTCTCATTGACACAAGACGTAAAGTTAAAACTTCATGACGCATGACCTGGGACTCTGTGCAAAGCATAAAATTATAAGACATAAAACATAAGACAAGAAGACGACTTTCTATCTGAGTTTTGGCTGGTTCGTGACTCTGTTACAATCATATAGGGCAGAGGTTAGGTGTTCATGCATTTGCATAAGATATCAGTCACATGAAGCAAGTTAGATGAATGTTTTTAAGAAATCATATTCAACAAAATAGTTCAAAATTCATCAACCCATAATGAAAAGGAATTTTTCCATCACAAGAGTTAGACAGATTTCTGTGTTCTCATACGTATATCCATATGTCATGATGTGAATGTTGTGTTTTGTTGAAATTCTGTGATGTATGGAATGAGCAATAATCTTAATACTTTAATTAGGTTTTACTTCTTATATCATCACATGGTGATATATACATTTTGATAACATTGGAAAATAGGACCTGTAAAAAGTTTGGAGTCCAATGACCGATTGGCATATGGTCATTCAATTAGAGTATAAATGGTAATTGGTACTTGTAAATTACAAAGGAGTCTCTTCGCCTAGATTGGCTTGAAGGCGTGGATGCTCCATAGTTGATTAGTAAGGTTTCCTATTTCTTTTTGATGCTCCTTAGGAGGGGTATATTTTTGGAATGGGATGCAACAGCTGATCTGTGAGATTCCCCTACAACTACACATGAGAAGCCATAGGCAAAGATTTCGAGAATAAGAACTATTTTTCAGAGCTTGCTGAAAAAGTGTACCTGAGGGGAGTCCTGCAGATGAGGCTAAGGGTAGCCGAATTCGACCTGATTAGGATAAATAGTGAGCTTATCTAGTCATAAAGTAACTTAAAATAATGTGCTATAGGGCCTAATAAGAAGTTAAGTAATTAGTTTCCCTAAATTGAAGTTCACATAAAAACAAAAATAGGACTCTGAACTTAACAACAGGATTGGATGAGGAGGACTTTATTGAAAACAGACAAACTATGACAGGAGTTGGTTGAAGGAGTATGATTGCAGATGTGCTGGTAGGCTTTTTTCGAGACCTAGTGGGTCTCGAAGGGGGGAATTATGTAGTATCTGTGTGTTTTCTACACATTTTGGGTTACTAATTGTTTCTCCTCTTGTGAGTTAAGAATACAAATAGAGTGGATTTACAGCTCCAGGGGTCAGAGTGGTAACTGTGTAAGTGCCAAAGGTTATCAGGTGGCAGACCAGGATAAAGCAGTAAACCTAAGATTGACCCCCACGCCAGATGGTGGGAGATGCTCAAATGTTTGTGTTTGTGCCCGTAGAAGAGCAGGAAACCCACTTGGGTCATTTTGGGGACAAGACCTGAAGTTGAATGCAGCCAAGTTAGATGAGTTTACGAGGGAGACAGGTCAACTCCTCTTTTAGTCCATTGGATAATATACCAAAGTGACCAATTAGGAGAAGTGGGTGTGTGCTAGAAAGGGACTCTAAAAACCCTCGCACAGGATGAGAAGGGGGGTGGCATTTGGTAGAATTCCTAAGATCGAAGGCGTAGGAGTTCTGATAGGGCAAGAGGGCAAAAACGTTTGGCATTACTTTGCCCTGTTTGGAGAACATCAGATGTGGGGCCACACTCTGTTCGGACGCTCGGCTAACCGAAGTTTGTCTCAATAAAGACTGCTCTATCATTCCACCCAGCCTTACCTCCGCAGAATTCTTTTATCAACATACTACATGCTGACACTTTTGAGGAAGACAGCCCAGAAACTACAGTCAAATTCATACATTTTGAGCAAAATCTAAGCTGACGAAGCATTTTTGGCTTGAATACAGATGAATCTGCTCTAACTGCCTAAAACAAGCTCCCAGCGCCCTGAAACGCTTGATTTGGCAAGTAAAGACGTCTGACTGAAATGAGTGATGAAACAAGTGAAACCATGTTTCCACATCATGTTTAGGTCAAATTCATACATTTTGAGCAAAATCTAAGCTGAGAAAGCATTTTTGGCTTGAACACAGCTGAATCTGCTCTAACTCCCTAAAACAAGCTCCCAGCGCTCGAAATCGCGTGATTTGGCAAGAAAACACGTCTTAATGAAAACAATGATGAAACAAGTAAAACCATGTTTCCACATCATGTTTAGGTCAAATTCATACATTTTGAGCAAAATCTAAGCTGAGAAAGCATTTTTGGCTTGAATACAGATGAATCTGCTCTAACTGCCTAAAACAAGCTCCCAGCGCCCTGAAACGCTTGATTTGGCAAGTAAAGATGTCTGACTGAAATGAGTGATGAAACAAGTGAAACCATGTTTCCACATCATGTTTAGGTCAAATTCATACATTTTGAGCAAAATCTAAGCTGAGAAAGCATTGTTGGCTTGAATACAGATGAATCTGCTCTAACTGCCTAAAACAAGCTCCCAGCGCCCTGAAACGCTTGATTTGGCAAGTAAAGACGTCTGACTGAAATGAGTGATGAAACAAGTGAAACCATGTTTCCACATCATGTTTAGGTCAAATTCATGCATTTTGAGCAAAATCTAAGCTGAGAAAGCATTTTTGGCTTGAATACAAATGAATCTGCTCTGACTGCCTAAAACAAGCTCCCAGCGCTCTAAATGGCTTGATTTGGCAAGAAAACACGTTTTAATGAAAACAATGTTGAAACAAGTGAAACCATGTATCCACACTATGTTTAGGTCAAATTCATACATTTTCAGCAAAATCTAAGCTGAGAAAGCATTTTTGGCTTGAATACAGATGAATCTGCTCTAACTCCCTAAAACAAGCTCCCAGCGCTCTACATCGCTTGATTTGGCATGAAAACACGTCTTAATGTAAACAATGTTGAAACAACTCAAACCATGTATCCACACTATGTTTAGGTCAAATTCATACATTTTGAGCAAAATCTAAGCTGAGAAAGCATTTTTGGCTTGAATACAGATGAATCTGCTCTAACTGCCTAAAACAAGCTCCCAGCGCCCTGAAACGCTTGGTTTGGCAAGTAAAGACCTCTGACTGAAATGAGTGATGAAACAAGTGAAACCATGTTTCCACATCATGTTTAGGTCAAATTCATACATTTTGAGCAAAATCTAAGCTGAGAAAGCAGTTTTGGCTTGAACACAGATGAATCTGCTCTAACTCCCTAAAACAAGCTCCCAGCACTCGAAATCGCGTGATTTGGCAAGAAAACACGTCTTAATGAAAAAAATGATGAAACAAGTAAAACCATGTTTCCACATCATGTTTAGGTCAAATTCATACATTTTGAGCAAAATCTAAGCTGAGAAAGCATTTTTGGCTTGAATACAGATGAATCTGCTCTAACTGCCTAAAACAAGCTCCCAGCGCCCTGAAACGCTTGATTTGGCAAGTAAAGACCTCTGACTGAAATGAGTGATGCAACAAGTGAAACCATGTTTCCACATCATGTTTAGGTCAAATTCATACATTTTGAGCAAAATCTAAGCTGACGAAGCATTTTTGGCTTGAATACAGATGAATCTGCTCTAACTGCCTAAAACAAGCTCCCAGCGCCCTGAAACGCTTGATTTGGCAAGTAAAGACGTCTGACTGAAATGAGTGATGAAACAAGTGAAACCATGTTTCCACATCATGTTTAGGTCAAATTCATACATTTTGAGCAAAATCTAAGCTGAGAAAGCATTGTTGGCTTGAATACAGATGAATCTGCTCTAACTCCGTCAAACAAGCTCCCAGCGCTCTAAATCGCTTGATTAGGCAATAAAACACGTCTTAAGGAAAACAATGTTGAAACAAGTCAAACCATGTATCCACACTATGTTTAGGTCAAATTCATACATTTTGAGCAAAATCTAAGCTGAGAAAGCATTTTTGGCTTGAATACAGATGAATCTGCTCTAACTCCCTAAAACAAGCTCCCAGCGCTCTAAATCGCTTGATTTGGCATGAAAACACGTCTTAATGAAAATAATGTTGAAACAAGTCAAACCATGTATCCACACTATGTTTAGGTCAAATTCATACATTTTGAGCAAAATCTAAGCTGAGAAAGCATTTTTGGCTTGAATACAGATGAATCTGCTCTAACTCCGTCAAACAAGCTCCCAGCGCTCTAAATCGCTTGATTTGGCAAGAAAACACGTCTGACTGAAATGAATGATGAAACAAGTGAAACGATGTTTCCACACTTTGTTTAGGTCAAATTCATACATTTTGAGCAAAATCTAAGCTGAGAAAGCATTTTTGGCTTGAATACAGATGAATCTGCTCTAACTCAGTCAAACAAGCTCCCAGCGCTCTAAATCGCTTGATTTTGCAAGAAAACACGTCTGTATGAAAACAATGTTGAAACAAGTGAAACCAAGGTTCCACACTTTGTTTAGGTCAAATTCATACATTTTGAGCAAAATCTAAGCTGAGAAAGCATTTTTGGCTTGAATACAGATTAATCTGCTCTAACTCCCTAAAACAAGCTCCCAGCGCTCTAAATCGCTTGATTTGGCAAGAAAACACGTCTGACTGAAATGAATGATGAAACAAGTGAAACCATGTTTCCACACTATGTTTAGGTCAAATTCATACATTTTGAGCAAAATCTAAGCTGAGAAAGCATTTTTGGCTTGAATACAGATGAATCTGCTCTAACTCCCTAAAACAAGCTCCCAGCGCTCTAAATCGCTTGATTTGGCAAGAAAACACGTCTGACTGAAATGAATGATGAAACAAGTGAAACCATGTTTCCACACTTTGTTTAGGTCAAATTCATACATTTTGAGCAAAATCTAAGCTGAGAAAGCATTTTTGGCTCGAATACAGCTTCATCTGCTCTAACTGCCTAAAACAAGCTCCCAGCGCTCTAAATCGCTTGATTTGGCAAGAAAAGACGTCTGACTGAAATGAATGATGGAACAACAGAAACCATGTTTGAACACTATGATTAGGTAAAATTCATACATATTGACAAAAATCTAAGCTGAGAGAGCATTTTGCCAAATCAAGCTTTTCAGGGCTCTGGGAGCTTGATTTAGGCAGTTAGAGCAGATGAAGATGTATTGAAACCAAAAATGCTTTCTCAGCATTTATTTTGCTCAAACTGTATGAATTCGACATAAACATAGTGTTGAAACATGGTTTCACTTGTTCCATCATTGTTTTCAGTCAGACATATTTTCTTGCCAAATCAAGCGATTCACAGTGCTAGGAGCTTGTTTTAGGCAGTTAGTACAGATGAAGATGTATTGAAGCCGAAAATGCTTTCTCAGCTTAGATTTTGCTCAAAATGTATGAATTTGGCCTAATCATAATGTTGAAACATGGTTTCACTCATTCCATCATTCATTTCAGTCAGAAGTCTTTTCTTGTTGCAAAATCAAGCTTTACAGGGCGCTAGAAGCCCCTTTTGGGCAGTTAAAGAAGATGAAGCTGCTTTCCAGCCAAAATTGCTTTCTCAGCTAAGATTCTGCTCAAAATGTGTGAATTTGACCTAATCATAATGTTGAAACATGGTTTCACTTATTCCATCATTCATCTCAGTCAGAAGTATTTTCTGGCCAAATCAAGCTTTTCAGGGCGCTCGAGGCTTGTTTTGGGTAGTTAGCGAAGACGAAGCTATATTCACGCCAAAAAGGCTTTCTCAGCTAAGTGTAGCACCGGTATCACACCACTGCGCCACTGGGCTAGTTCTAGGTTCTAAGCAGGAGTGGGAAGCAAAAATAATTACACCAGAGACCATTGCTTTAACTGCAAAAGGCCGGCAATTTAATGAATGCAACAACACAAATAAAGTACAGTACACAAATAAAAAAAAATACCCTGCAGGTTCTTAATATTGGGGTAAATATATTAAATGAAAAGATATTTCACTTTCTTTAGTTCACCAAATTTATTTTAGTACAGCTAATGTAAGTTATATTGGACCAGTCGTTTTTTTTTTCTAGGTTACACCTATTTTGGAATTCCTGTTTTTCTTCCCGAGTTAACTCGTTTTTCCCTTCAATTACACAATCAAAGTGGACCACAATCATTTCAAATCACATTCAGAAGTATGAACTCAATATACAAATAAAAGTTTGACACTTCCAATTCAAGTTAGAATCCAAATGTGAGTTCAAGTGTTCAGTTCTCAGTTCAGTTCAAAACTAACTCCGGATACTCCTGCCACTCTGGCAGCGAGTCACCATATGCAGAAGATTTCCTCACTGATGGGTTGGAGAAGGTGAGGTGAAGATCCGGGTCTAGCTCGCCATCTTGGATCCCGTCTATGCATGTGCACGCCCGCACAGTGCAGACCAGTCCTTGCTCCGACCGAGCTTCAAATCAAGCAAAAAAATAAATAAAACTGACCTGTGTAACAGATTACAAACACGATAAATCTCTTTTTAAAGCCAACAACTAGTTCACAGCCTCCATGTTGTAACATTACTGCTACAGTGCTATTTTCCATCTCAAAATGGCGGCGGAGCGGTCTCTTAACTCGCGGCTCCGTCTCCCACACAACTACTGCACATATCTTTCATTTACACAATGTACACACTTTTATAATACTCACAGTCTTCATAAACCCAAAATATTAACTGGTTAAGAGTTTATGGCAAATCATTTGCTTTGTAACAGCTACGTTTTTAGCATTTGCTCTCCGCCAGAAAAGAAAAGTACAACACGGTAAATATGCAAGAAAATGAACACAAAACTCACCAAAACCGGTGTGGCTTAGTTTTCATAAAATCCCCCATCAGTTCCCGACCTGGCAAGTTAGGGTTTTCAACTGCAAAAATCCACTTTTTTCGCTCTTTTCTCTACTTATTAGCCACAGCTTGTCCTCTCTGATCTTCCTCTGTTCTCCCCCTCGGATCTCTACTGCAGCATCTCAAGTGCTCCGTCTCGCGTCACTCCTCTCTTAAAGGAGCAGCAACATGAATTTTCTGTCAACATCTTCAACATTAAATTATTGTTGTGTTAGCAGTTTTAATTAACTGAGAAATTAATTTACATGAGTCACGTTTTAACTTTTGAACTTATTTATTCTTATTTATATCATATTTTAACATGGGTTACATAATATTGTGCTCAAAATGTCTGAATTTGACCTAATCATAGTGTTGACACATGGTTTCACTTATTCCATCATTCATTTCAGTCAGACGCCTTTTGTTGCGAAATCAAACTCTTCAGGGCGCTAGAAGCTTTTTTTGGGCATATACTGCCCTCGCGGGCGTGTGCTGATACAAAGCTAGACATTCAGTTAACGGATAGAAGTTCTCCAAAAAACCACAAGGCTTGATCCTTCCTGTCCTTTAATGGAGTCTACTATTTCTCCTCCATAAAACTGAAATTATCAGATAGAAACACAATTTACTTACAGTATTTACAGTAGCATAGTATGAACATACTTCAATTAGCATCCATAGATTAACAAGTGAAAAGAGTTAGCATAGACTGAAAGCTAGCAAGGTGTGTTTACCGAAAACATAACCAATCATGTCTTAATTACAAAAATATACAATCCTGTGACACTATTCGCATATTATACTCACAGATATGTATTCTCCAAGGCAAAAGGCATCCAACAATATTATTTAGCAGTCTGTTTATCTGTGCTCACTTTTACACCCAAGCATGAGAACTGAGCATGTAAAAACACAGCATAGCTGGACTTAATGAGCCGAGTGGTCACTCTGACGCGGTTTCTCTGAACCAAAGAGAAGACCACTCACTCTGATGCTGTTTCTTTGAACCAAAGCACATACTTTTTAGACCTGCTTACAAGTTAACTTTTGAACTCAATGTCTGAATTTGACCTAATCATAGTGTTGAAACATTGTTTCACTTGTTCTATCATTTATTTCAGTCAGACGTCTTTTCTTGCCAAATCAAGCTTTTCAGGGCGCTAGAAGCTTGTTTTGAGAAGTTAGAGAAGATGAAGCTGTATTCCAGCCAAAAATGCTTTCTCAGCTAAGATTCTGCTCAAAATGTATGAATTTGACCTAACCATAGTGTTGAAACATCGTTTCACTTGTTCCATCATTAATTTCAATTATAAGTCTTTTCTTGCCAAATCAAGGTTTTCAGGGTGCTAGAAGCTTGTTTTGGGCAGTTACAGTAGATGAAGCTGTATTCAAACCAGAAATGCTATCTCAGCTAAGATTCTGCTCAAAATGTGTGAATTTGACCTAACCATAGTGTTGAAACATCGTTTCACTTGTTCCATCATTCATTTCAGTGAGACTTCTTTTCTTGCCAAATCAAGCTTTTCAGGGCGCTAGAAGCTTGTTTAGGGCAGTTAGAGAAGATGAAGCTGTATTCCAGCCAAAAATGCTTTCTCATGCTTTCTGCTGTGCCTGTATATCAACAATATTACGGTAATGCAGTGCCATAACAGAATTCAAAATAAAAGCAGAAACTTATCAAGGCAGTTTGCAATTTCACACAAATACAATTAATCAGCCAGTCTGTTAATTGATTGATGAATTATTTAAACGATTAGTTAATTACTTAATTGAGCATTTAATGAATTAATTCATTGATTATTTATTTATTTATTATTTAATTCATATTACCATCCTTATTCTGATCACACTGAAACCTTAGAAGATGTTGGCCAAGACATTTCATCTGTTTGTACAATTAGTCCAACATAAAAATAAACACAATAGGTGGAGTTTCTGATGAGAATTTCAAAATAAAAGCCCACTTAATACTCAAATATTTTCAATATTTCTCTCAAATTCAGATCCACATCAAGAGGAAACTGCCAGTTTCCACAGATTCATTTCACTTCAGTCCGATAGAACTCAACCTCAGAGACTCATAATTCCAGGAAGCTCTGATGGGGATTTTCAAAATAAAAGCCCTCTAAAATGTGACGTGGTTGCTGATATTTCCCTTTGATTTCAGATTTACTTTAGAAGAAAAGTGCCTGTTTCCACAGACTCATTTCACTTCAGACTGATAGTAGTCAAAGTCAGAGTTGCAACCAGATAATTCCAGGAACATCTGATGTGAATTTTCAAAATTAAAGCCCTCTAAAATGTGACATTTTTACATTTTTGCCAATATTTCCCTTCGATTTCAGATTTACTTTAAAAGAAAACTACCTTTTTCCACTGACTCATTTCTGTTCAGATTGATAGTACTCAACGTCAGAGTTGCAACCAGATAATTCCAGGAAGACAACGAAGCAAACTTGCGACTAAAATACCAGGACATGGTAGTCTTCCGGGGTGGTTGGGTTGGTGAAATTGGCCCTGCTGAAAGAGGTGTTCATGTCAATCTGAATTTGGAGGGAAAATAATGCTTGAATAATTTGAGGTCAACTCTGAGGTTGAGTACCATCAGTCTGAAGTGAAATTAGTCTGTGGAAACGGGTACTGTTCTTTTAATGTAAATCTGAAATCAAAGGAAAATATCAGCAAAAAAGTTACATTTTATAGGGCTTTAATTTTGAAAATCCACATCAGAACTTCCTGGAACTACATGAGTGACACTCTGAGTTACAGTACTATCAGTCTGATGTGAAATGAGTCTATGGAAACAGGTAGTTCTTTTTAAAAGTAAATCTGAAATCAAAAGGAAATATTATCAACAATCTCAATTTTCAGAGTGCTTTAATTTTGAAAATCCACATCAGATCCTCCTGGAATCATCTGGGTGCAACTTTGACAATGAGTTCTATCAATCTTACGTGAAATGAGCCTGTTGAAACAGGTAGTTTTATTTTAAAGTAAATCTGAAATCAAAGGGAAATATTAGCAAAAATGTCACATTTTGGAGGGCTTTAATTTTGAAAATCCACATCAGAACCTCCTGGAAATACATGAGTGACACTCTGAGTTGGAGTAGTATCAGTCTGAGGTGAAATTTGTTTGTGGAAACAGGTAGTGTTCTTTTAAAGTAAATCTGAAATCAAAGGACAACATTAGCAAAAGTCCAATTTTAGAGTGCTTTAATTTTAAAATATCCGAATCAGATCAGGAATTAACTGGATGCAACTCTGACGTTGAGTTTTATCAGTCTGAAGTGAAATGAGTCTGTGGAAGCAGGTAGTTTTCTTTTAAAGTAAATCTGAAATCAAAGGAATATATCAGCAACAATGTCACATTTTAGAGGGCTTCTATTTTGAAAATCCAAATCAGATCTTCCTGGAATTATCTGGGGTGAGTCTCTGAGGTTGAGTTCTATCGGTCTGAAGTGAAAAGAGTCTGTGGAAACTGGTACTTTGCTCTTAATGTGGATCTGAATTTGCATCCAACTCTCTAAAGTCCATCCTCCAGACATGTGTCTAGTTTGTAAATAGAACTGTCTCGTGACACAAATTTTCCAGCTAATAGGGCAATAATCTCTTCCTTGAACCTCTTCTGCTGACTGTAGCGAATGATGGAAACTTCAGCATCCAAAAGATTCTCTGCTGACAAGGTTTGACTCATTGCTTTTTTTGGCCCTCTCCATCTCCAATGATACATGATCCATCTGCACTATTTCTGTGGAACTCAAGAACATGCAATTCCTTTCTCTTTTGCTTTAACTGCAGAAGGATCATGGACATGATTGAGAAACCATGCAACTGGCACCTTAAGTTTCCTCCAATCTGAAAAGTATAATAGGAGCTGGTCTGTAGCATTAGGCGAGTACTGTAGCATCCCTTTTGACCTCTACATCATCGGCTGCAATTGTGGCCTCTGTGATGTCTGAAGGTCAGTCCTTTTCTGGGTCAAAGAGAAACTTTGGGCCTTCAATCCAGCTACCACTAGTCAACAGGTCTCCAACCTTCATACCTCTAGAGGCGTAATCAGCAGGGTAGTCTTTAGTATTGACATGGTAAGAGACATGAGTTGCATCTCTGATTGTTGACACCCGATTCGCCACAAATGTGTGGAAATGTCTGTCCTCATTTTTTATGTACTTGAGCACGGAAGTGCTGTCCAACCACAAAGTTGACTGATCCAGTGGCAGCTCCAATTCTGCTCTCAACATCTGATCTACTCGACTGGCAAGGACAGCAGCTGTAAGCTCCAGGCGAGGAATGGTTGTCTGTTTCGGGGGTGACTAGAACTGGCTCTTGCTGTTTTCAGTTCTGAGGTAGGGGACAATCCCAAATCCATCTTCAGTGGCATCAGAAAAGTTGTGCAGCTGTGCTTTAATGGGCTGTCCAAAGTGTTTGGGCCTAATGCATCTCTCAACTTTGAATGAAGCCAACTTTTTCAGATCCTCCAGCCATCCTGTCCACTGATGGCTAATGTCTGCAGGTATGTTGTCATCCCGTCCACAACGTCTCCGACAGAGCTCTTGCAACATAACCTTTGCTGGCAGAGTCACTGGTGCAAGGAACCCCAGGGGATCATAAACTGAACAGATTATAAACAATCCTATTCTGCTCTGTACTTGCTCTTTCACCATCATTTTGAATTTGAATGTGTCTGACTCCTCACACCACTGTAGTCCAAAGGCTCTCTCGACTGGAAGCTCATCTCGATCCAGATCCAATTCTCTCCAGTCTTTAGCTCTGTGCTCCTCCTCAGTGGTTTGTAACACTGTCCAGCTGTTACTGATCCACTTTGTCAAAGTGAAGCCTCCCTTTAGGCAGAGGTCACTGGGAGCTTTAACCATCACGACCGGCTCCTCCTCTGAGCAGCTGCACCGAGATCCTCCCAGTGGCACTGGCAGGTAGTGGGACTACAGTGGCAGTCTGTGGCAACCTGCGACAACTTGTAGCCTGTCCGTAGCATTTCCTGACACCTGCTCGGTGTTCAAAAGCCTCCCTTGATTCACTGCCAATAAGGGTGGGGCCGCATCTCCTGGGAAAACCTGTGTTTGTTGCAACGACAGTCACTTCCTCCATGGAGCCATGATGAGTACAAAATGAAAGTATAAGGGAAAAATCAGCTACTTGTTTATTTACTTGTTTAGTGTACAAAGTTTTGCAGAATTTCTCCATGTTTTGTACTTAATATTTAAATATATATTAATATCTGTTCCATAACCTAAATGTGACTGTAAAATTCTGACTGTAACATATTGCACTATTCTTATTCTTATATTTAACATTTCTGTGTGTTTATATTATTCTTATCCTATCTTATCTTAAGCAGCGACAGAGTGACAATGGACACTGACAGTGTTGGAAATATTAATAATATGAAATACAGTTATAAAAATATCTTAATATAAGCTACTATGGAGTTCCACAGAATGTCACAGAATGCCAGAGCCTGCCACATAATGCCACATGCTGCAGAATGCCAGAGCCCCCCCCCCCGAGATATCTATTGGAAATAAGATTTTATTTAAACTACAGCTAGGTTCTGTTCACTGATATTTGTTTATAAATACTGTCAATGAAAAGCAGCTGTTGAGACTTCTAAGATATTATGTATATGTGACAGTCATCAGGTCATCAGGACATTTTCTTCATCCTTTTTGAGGTCTTCCATGGCTCTGCACTGCTCTTCACTGTCAATTTGCAGTACCTCAGGCTCTGTGACTTTTCTCTTGAAGACCTTTTGTTGGCACCACTGGCTGCCAACAACATGTGTACGAGTTTTATGTCGACTTTGTCCTCCTGTAGTAGAAGAAAAGCAGCATTAGCACAAAACTGCATTCATTGTAAGTACACATAATTGTGAAGTTAACACTGTGAATCACAACTAATTAAACATGAAATAAAGAACCTAACTTTATTGTATTAATCAAAAATGAGACAGAAAATCAATATGCAAAATCCAAACAGTAATAGGTTGTCAGTGTTACAAAGTAAACCAAATCTTTTTGGTAAATGTGTTGTTGATGAAAAGCCTCTGTTCACTGCAGCACTGAGTGGTGCTTCAATTTCAAGCCAAACAAGTTGGGTGTAACATGTTCCTGTGGTGTTATATTACAGGAGGGGCCTTGAGTTTTAACCCTCTGTTTAACTAGGTAATGATATGCTCAGACAGTGTAGATGAAATTAGCAAAAGAACTACCATTTCAACGTCAAGTTGGCCTGTGGGGCTGCTGCTTGCCTGTTGTTGTCCACTTAAAATCAAAAGGAAAAGTGCAAAGATTTAGCTTCCTGTAAAAAATTAACACTTTTAGTAGTGTAACTCTGAGTTTTCAGCTCCAGAACAGCTGATCTGAGCTAGGTAAGTCAACTCTGAGTATGTTAACTCTTGAGTTGAGCTTGTGCCTGACGACTAGTAAAAAGCCATCATCAATCGAGCTCCGATACTGTGAATCGCCATGGCAACAGGGGGAAAAAACAGGCAGCAGACATTTTCTGGGAAAAAAAAAAAAGAGTAATACGGCTGCAGCCATAATAAAAATCACTGAGAGAGTTTTAGATGCGATCGTCTTTTCATTTTGAATTTAACATCACTTTCTTTTATATCAGCCTTTGAGGAAGTCGTTAAATGTTGTTAAGTGTTTTATTAGGGCCCGAGCAGGGAACCTGTGAGGACCCTATTGTTTTTGAATTGATTCTTTATTTTTATTTTATTTTTATTTTTTTCTTCGGACGAAATGATTGCATTTTTCACTGCCTGGACATACCCCAAAACTCACCAAACTTGGAATGTAAGTCACACCTGGCGAAAAATGTTAATCTATTGTTGTCCTGAATTTCCACCACTAGGTGGCGCTGTTATTAAGGACAGTGCCTTTTGGCTAATAACTCTCATATACTTTGTCGCACATTCAAAAACCTTATATCCACGTGTTCAGTGAATTGTGCTGACTCTCGTGGTGTAGGCCACGCCCATTTCCGCCAACCGTTTTTTTCGCTACATTGCAAAATGTCGAAAACCTACTTTTTCGAACGTGTCCCAGGCAATTTAACCGATTTTCACGAAACTTGGCACACAGCATCTGTGGACCCTCCTGACAAAAAGTTACTAAAAGAATTTTGATAGGCCAAACAATACTCAAGTTACTAAATAACAACTTCCTGCAGATTTCCTTCCAAACAGGAAGCGTTGGATATCTCCACAATGGTGTGTCCAAATGGCATGAAACTTCAGATAATACTTTGACATGCGTTCCTGAGGATGTGCCCAAAATTTTAGGCGATGATCACAAGGTGGCGCTATTTAAATTCAAATAGTTTATATCTCCACATTGGTTGGGCGGATTGACACGAAACTTGGTATACTCATTGCCACTGCCCTCTTGAGGATATCTGACAAAGGACTTATCAATCGGCCACTAGGTGGCGCTCTGGTGCCAGTTTAATTTTATGTTTGGCCCTGTGCCCACACCTTAACACTTATGGAAATGAAATTCATAGGGGTGGTATAGACTAGCCCCTGCAACATACACACCAAAAATGACCAGCAGGTGGCGCTATTTTCCACTTTTTGGCCCGTAACTCGCACATTTTGTGTCAGACATTGTTAAACCTTATATCTACGTGTTCCCTCCATTCAGCTGAATTATTTGGTGTAGGCCACGCCCACTTTCGAGCTAACTTTCCATTCGCAAAATTGCGACAAATGCAAAACCTACTTTTTTGAACTCCTCCTAGGCAAATTGACCAATTTGCACTAAACTTTGCGTGAAGCATCTGTGGACCCTCTTGACAAAAAGTTATTAAAAGAATTTTGATAGTCCATGAAACGGCCGAAATTTAAAACAACAAATTCCTGCATATTGTGTTGAAAGCAGACAATCTTGTACAGCTTAACAAAATACTGTCTGATTATCACGTAAATGTGTATAATTGTGTTCCATGGACTGATGAGGCTTTGTGTAAAATTTGGTGCAAATCGGCCAAAAAGTTACAATTTGGTCGCAGTCTGATTGGTTTGAATGGAAAGTAAAATGGGAAAATCTTAAAATCCTCTTCAAAACTCATCAACTTTCAACCTCTTGCTGTGCTTCATGCTTTAAGCTACAGACACCATTCCACCTTTTAAAGAGTCAGAAGACCTTGAATTGTTGGGCATGTATTCAGTTTCTAAAAATCATTCACGGTTTCCAAATCATCACGTTATAGTTTTAAGGATTTTTAGGCCTTCTTCTGATTTTGTAATGGGTGTGTATTGCGTGAGCTAGAGGGCGGGACATTATCGCTAGAGTGTAGAGCAGCTGGAAGAACTGGAGAAAAAATTCTCTTCAGCTACTGGACGATGATACTTTCAGCTTCTTCCTGAAACTATTTCATTGCATTATGCCTCATGTGGACATTTTTGTCAGCCAGCTCCAGAAGCGGACCATCAACTCAGTCTTTGTCTGGGGAATCGTGCAGCAGTACACACACTTTTTTCTGACTTCAGCGTACATTACTTAATTCCAGCGGGAGCAGGCCACCAAATTATAAAGAAACGGCTTCTTCAAGGCGTTGCATGCAGAAGCCCTGACGGCAGCATGCCCCGAGGTGCGTGGACTGCGAGGGCCCGTCCAACGCTGCTCGCAGCTTTTATTTTATTTTATTTTATTTTAGGCTCTTTATTTAAATTGGCTGAAAATTAAATATAAACAGTCTCACTATGACTCCTATTTCACATATTAAACACATTAAAACTTTATTCAGTGGATATTTTAACTTGTAGTAGCTTTTACCACCAACAGATAATGTTTAACACACATCTGTGTCCTAACATCCTCCTGAGTAGTTGAACATGAAGTGGTGCTCACCTCCACCTTGTCCAACAGAGGCAGAGGAGCTGATCCTGAGTCAGGTCGCTGGGTGACCAGAGGCTGAGGGCATCACTCACCCCTTGGACCCAACATTAGAGGCAGAAACACACTTACTGTCTACAGATTGAACTAGAAGTAATTTAATCTTATACTCAATGCGGCAGCAAACTAGAAACACGGACTTTGAATTTACTTTTCTGGAAAAAATACAATAGGCTCTATGGATGGTTACTTTTATAGCTATCTGTGGGAAATAAAGAAAGCCAAATGAAATGTGACTTATTTCTATTTTTCTGGCTGCTGGAAGGTGACAGATTAACCTGCAGTGATTTAAAAAAAAAAACAAAAACAAAAAAAAAATGAAGAGGATTGTTCAGATCTGAGAGCACGTCAGACGACGTGTACCCTGATATTTGCTGTACAGCCCGAGAATATAAATGATGGACTGATGAGAAGTGGTCTGCTGTTCGGTCCAGTCCTCGTCAGGGAGTGAGAGCTCATCTAAATTAATCTAAATTCTCCTCCTGGTGTAAAACATGAATGTGAATTTTTTCTGCTTCAACATGATCGGACTGAGAAGGAAAGGACAGCCACTGTCAGACAGCTCTGTCAGACTCAGGGTTTCTTCAGGTAAACCTGCCAGTGAGTAGGTTAGGCTCACAGAGCAAGTTAACGCAGTAACATACCCAGAGTTTAAATTACCTCTCTTACTGGAACTGAAAACTCAGAGTTTCTCTCAACTTAGGGTTAACAAACTCAGAGTTTTCACAAAACCCGCTTTCTGTAATACCCCCCTGTAAGTGCAGCGGTGCCAAGCAAAAGTAAGACAAGGCGCAACGCCACACATCTGTCATGGAGGACAGGGAAGCTTACCTGCGCATGTAAGCTATGTGTGTGGAGAAGGAATCCGGATTGCATAGTCGAAGTGTCTCCGTTTGGAACATTCGAATGAAGGCATGTTAGTCAGATATGCATGGTCTGTGCTTTATGTTTGCTCTGCACTGAAAAAATTATAACCTTGCTCAAACTAAAAAAAATTGATGTCCAGATATCACATCTAAAATATTTGACTTCACAGAATCTAAATTAACTTCTTCTGACCTGATCATTTTATGTTGATGTAAACAATAACTTTTCACTTGACTCAACCTAAATTCTTTGCCTTGATCCAAATTATTTTAACATTTTAGTTATTGAACCAAACTAATAAATTGAAATTGAACCAACCTAATGTATTCACTTTTAACTAAATTAACTTGAATTGTTTGCACTGACACCAGTTAATTAATTTAGATATATCCAAACTATATTTTTCACATTTTATTTGACTTAACCCCAAAAATAATTTGTTTCCCACCTTATAAACTCTTTAAAAAAAAAAAAAAGACACTTGGCCAACAGATGACGTTAAATGTATTCATTAATCTTTAACATATATGAACCATATGCAACATATTAACATTAGGCAATCGGACTTCATTTGTTTTATTCTAAAAGAAGGCAAGTGAGTAACCCTGGATTATGAGATGCTGACTAAATTGATACACTGTATAGCATCCCTAAAGGCATTGCAAGGTGGCGAGGGGAGGAGACGGAGAGAAGAGGAGAAGAAGATGTTCTCATGTTAATCAGCCAATTGCAACAGAGTTTCCTATTTATATAGATTCTAATCATTCTCTGTAAGAACATGTGCTGTTGCATGGATTGATGTGGAGCCAATTGAAACTTAAATAAAACACAGATGCTTAAACAAAGGGTGAGATCCCTGTTGATATTGTTGTCATTTCCCTGTAATGCCTGGGATCAAACATCCAGACGCAAAGTTACTGATGTTTTTATTTGTATGTTAAATCATTACAACTTGTACAGCCATCAGAACACAATTTTCAGGTACTGATCTCTTTTAGTTTTCATGCCAATCATTCATTTAAACTATAAGACTACCTTTGATTTCTTAGGCTAGTCAGGCCAGGAGAAGATAGGATGGAGAGGGCAGTAGAGTGAAGAGGGGAACAGAGTAAAGGATGGAGAATGGAGGCAGGAAAGAGGAGGATAGAGAGCAGGACAGGGCCATGAGGGCAGGGGAGGATGCTATATACTGTAGCACACAGGAATAATAACTGAATTTTTTTTTTAGAAAACATATACTGTTTTATCAGCCTCTGGCAACTGGAATCTCCCTTTTTAAATGGGCAGTCTTTATCAAGATAGTATCTGAACTTAGAATCTGCTGCATAGTTTTCAGAACAGATCTTTAAGAAATGCAAGTCAAATAAAAAATAGATTGCCTACACAGCAAATGAACCAGGACAAACACACATGGCAATAGGCCTATACACAGGCTCTATACAATCTGAACTGTAATTACTGGTAAATGAAATGAAATAAAATATTGCTTTCTGGAAGCAGTGTTGACCCTAAAACGACCAAATTCAAAACACTCACTCAAAGCCCAACAATATAACATAGCTTTAAATGGCTACAGCACCCTTGGCTAGGTGCAACTAAGTGCAGCTGAGGTTCTCCCCCTCAAAGTGCTGGCTAGCAGCTTGTGGTTACTACACACGCAAGCACGTGTACGCATGCCACACATACTACTGTTCAGCGTGGAGTTCACCATTCAGTTTGCGAATCTTGGAGCTCATTTTGTTGGAACCAAGCTCCATCAGGACGTTCTGAAGTGCCTCAAAGGTGAACCTGAACGCCTGTGGATATTCCATGTTACTGGCATAACAGAGTCCAAAGAGCATTACCACTCCAGCTGCCACAGAAGGCAACACATTGAGGACTTCCACACCATCAATGATGATCCCAATCTCTTTGGGCTGTTGTAGAAGGCTCGAGTTCTCTCTTAAGACGAAGACCGCCATGGTGGTACTCTCCAGCTCTTGCTCGGCTTGATCTTTCTCGAACATCTTAGGTAAAGTTTAGGACAAAATGTAGAAGTGAACAACTGATGATTAATCACCACATCCAATGGCAAAGCTGTCAAGCTTCCCCCAGGATCATTAAAGTTGCTTCTCATCATGGAGAGACAACAGATTTGGACATACTGTGTATTCTTTTATCAGGTCCTCAACACATTCTCCCAGGTATAATATGAGAGATTTGAGGACACACTCCCTTCTGAGATCAGCATCAGCATCCTGCAGGGACAGTGAAAAAAGATTACTATGCAGTGTGGAGGATACGTAAGCTTTTGAAATTCCAGCTCTACCACAAACCGTCGGTGCTTGTATGACTGGATCCATAGCACAATTAATTGAAATCAGAGCATTACAGGATCTATGTCAGAGACCACTGGCAGTCTCTATTAGAAGAGGGGAGACTGGATGTCTCTTTGCCAGGTCAGGCCAATCCTGTCTTTTACAGCCCTCTCTCAAGACCTGCCAGTGGTCATTGGTGTGTTCTCATCCTGGACCTCTCTGCTTTCACTTATTTGTGCTGTGGATGAATGTGGATTTGAGCTGGAGTCAAGGTATTGTACAAGCATCTCGCTGGTTTGTGGAAGAGCTGGCATGAGCACTGGTCACTTCACAAATGAAACAATGACAGTGGCGCCCCACCAAGGGAGAAGGCCACAGCAAGATGAGGACAGCAGTTCCTCCAGATCCCCCAAAATGCAACTCTGTGTGCAACTGAGGAAGGGCACCTGCTGCTAGTGCCTAAAGAGCATTTGCAAAGCCCACATATCCTTGCTCCACACACACACACACACACAGTTTAAAAAGACACAGCATTTGTCAAATGACTATAACCATAATCACTGACATAAAAATGGAAAAGGATGCCTATCCCAATCAGACAAGCATTAAAATGCTAACTGTTGCCAGTGGTTAATTAT
The DNA here is from genome assembly GCF_904848185.1 of Acanthopagrus latus. Taxonomy (NCBI): domain Eukaryota; kingdom Metazoa; phylum Chordata; class Actinopteri; order Spariformes; family Sparidae; genus Acanthopagrus; species Acanthopagrus latus. Next base: position 33,588,651 of record NC_051044.1, on the reverse strand, counting down.
ATACATCACACCTGATCAAGAAACTCCAGGATCGTAGCAGTTTTTGCTTTGGTTGCCCCTCCCTTCTTTTTGATGATCTTCAGTAGCTGCGTGGAGTACTTGTCCAGCTGGGCCATAAATCTTGTCAGCAGGGGAACTGCAGTAACCCACAGAAACTCTGCATTGATCTGTACACGAGGAAGAAGTGCACAATATTTTTTTATTAAAGACGAACTTGGCACGAGCATTCATTCCCCATCTCCAAAGTATGACTTAAAAAAGGTAGAATGTGTAGTTTCTCCTTTATTAAATTGTCAGTTATCAAAATGTATAATTCTTCATACACATTAAATACCCCTCAATGATCATTTAGGTCCCACCAGAATGTATGGTCTATAACAATTGTGTAACAATCGTTCCCCGTTTGGCTGTGTTTTGTTTATGATTTGTTGTTATTCTTGTTACTTAGTCAAAATTTAATTGAGTAGTAATTTCAAACCAAATATAATATTTGATGAAAAAACAATACTACACTCAACTTCTCAAAGCCCTGTAGATGTATTATTTCTGAAAAAATGTATGTTATAATTAGTATGAAAGAGGTTAAGAAAGGTATACCTCTTCCACCTGAAATAGAGCTGGTCATCTTTCCATGAGGTTCTCAATGGAAGGCTTCTGATCTACAACCTCTTGCCTCTTAAACTCGAAGGTCCTGGCCATCTTCTCCCGTATAGATTTGTCATTGTTTCTCTTCTTTACTTCAGTCAGAAGCAATGTTCTCTCTTGTTCCAGGCTTTCTGGAGTCTCAATGCTGGGCTGAGGATAATAATTGGCCTCATCCCTTCTTGCCTTTTTGTTGTTCTGGAAGGGGAAGGGGAAGGGGATCTTCTCGTGACTTGGATTTGAGAGTGTTCACCATGAGCTCAGATGCAAGCCCATGCAACTTCAACTGAGTGCGATTACTGCACATCTTATTCTTGATTCTCAGTTTCCATCCATAGCTTTCACTGAAGGAGTCTGGTTGCCTCAGGCAGGGATGTTTCCTTGTCAGAGCCTCTGCAACATCACCCAGGTCTGCATCAGTGGGGTACGCCTTGTAGGAGAAAATCTTCTCTGCCAATCTTTCCAGAATGTCGGACAGCAATTTTGAAGTAGGTGTCAGTGTAGTTTGGTTCTTTGTGTATTCAGCATTCCCTTTCTCGAGTTGACCTTCTGTTTCAAAGGAGAAGGTTGGGATGTTGAACTCCTTCGGCCAGGGCTCTGTTCGGAGTCTCTCAGAGGAGGTGCTGCTGAGTATGACTGTGTCATCTGAATCAGTGTGTGTCGATAAGGAGCTTGAATCTAGGTCACTGAAATCAGGTTGGACACTTTCAATGAACTCAAGAATGATATCAGTATCAGGAACAGACGGTATGACCTTGATGATGGCAAGATCCTTGATCGAGGAGGTTGAGCTCAAGTTAACAAATGTTCCACCAAAGTCTATATCCTTGTATTACAGCCTGATGCCTCCAGTAAGTTTGCATGCTTCTTTGACCTGTTCAATGAGCTCTTCAAAGTTGTCTGGCACCAGTGGTAGATCCATCCTCTCTGAGCTGTCATCACTCAACAAGATGAGGAGTCGTATGGGATTTGCCATATTGACGGATCAAGTTGCGTCTCAACATGAGGGTCCAGGAAGCTGCTTCAATACCAACTAAAATAACAGAGGACAGGGACACACAATAGATATGGCATCAGCTCCCACTGTAGGTTTCTACAGATGAATAAAAGCATGTGTTCTGAATGGTAGCTACCGTTCAGAACAAATGCGTGTCAGGTTAAGGATTATTATTACCTGGATGTGTTGAAGGAAGGTGAATGTAGATGGTGATGCCCAGGCAACCGATGAAGTGCAGGCTGGCGTCAAAAAACGTCCTGGATGTCTTTACACTAGGGAAGAGACATGACACAGCAGGACCCAGGAGTCACTATCACAACAGGTGTCTGGGAAAACCTCTTTAAGTTGTAGTCTGTGCTCTGAGATCTTGAAATTCAAATATGCAATCGATTCCTCTGTATGAACAGGTGAGACAATAAGGTCCACAATATCCTTTAGATCAGTCAGTATTTTCCATGCAGGTTCTTCAACAGGCACCTTCTGGCCAACCAGGAAGGGGAAAAACCTTAAGAAATTACAGTTTTCATGGGAATTCCCCCCTATCATATTTCGAGATGCAAAGTTCAATGGCACTGGGTGGGGACAATTAACTTTGTCAGTCCACTTAAAGGGGAAATGTAGTATAGACTCATTTAAATATGCAAGTGTAAAGTATTTCTTAGATGTGAAGATGGACAGACATAAAGCTATCTCTGCAGGAACAATCCCTTCAAATAAATCATGGACCAGATCCGGGGGGAAACTGGTAGTGACTTTGAAATGACTGAGCTTCTCAGAGAGAACACATCTCCTCTTAACACCACAGAAATTGTTCAGAGATTGTTCTTTGATGGTTTTGAGATGGTCTGCATGAAGGTCTTCTGTTCTTGATGTAAAAGATCTACAGTCTACTTGCTTAGTTTGGATTTCTGATTTGGAAGCCGTACAAAATCGGCACATATGACCACTTGAAAAACTCTCAATAAATCCAGCGATGCTGTGGGCTCCAAGATTGTCTGCTATGACACACTGTAATGTTCCCTTAACACATTTCCCTAACTTTGGCAAAAACACACCATGTTGTTCGAAGGAAATTAAATCACAAATGAGAGGCTTGAGTACTGCTTCATAGCCATACACCTTCAAATCATCACCTCTGACTAGAAGAGCCAAGTACATCGATGACAGTGAAGATTGACAACCGGGGGACAGATTACCTAAAGTCCAATAGAGGGCACAGATCTTATGTTTTCTTTGTGACGTCCCAATGGGGTTACATATTTCAAAATCATCAGTATAAAGGTTACCGTATTTTCACGACCATAAGGCGCACCTAAACGTCTCAAATTTTCTCCAAAATGTGCGGCGCACCCTATCGTGCAGTGCGCCTAATGTGTTGTTTTTTTGTAAGGCGGATTACATGAGAACGTTGAAGGGTGAAGTGTGAGCATTATTGTTCAGTTTAAACTGAAAGCTGTCAGTTACGCAGTGGAACATGGGAATTGAGCAGCCGCGAGGGAATACAATATCAACAAATCCATGGTTCGCAAGTGGAGGAAGATGGAAAACGAGCTGCGACAGGTCAAGAAGACGCAGCTGAGTTTCCACGGACACAAGGCGAGATGGCCCGAGTTGGAAGACTGACTCGAGCAATGGATTGCCGGTCAAAGGACAGCTGGAAGAAGCGTCTCTACAGTCACCATACGACTAAGGGAAGTAACGCTAGCGGAAGAAGTGAAAATTGAACATTTTCAAGGAGGTCCGTCTTGGTGCTTTCGCTTCATGAAACGGTGTCATCTATCCATCCGGGCCAGGATTTCAACAAAGCACAACCAAACTCAGTTTTGCTCCCGCTGCCTTTTTAAATACACACACTAGCATGCATGTTTTACCGGTGTGTTTTACCATGCCCGCGCCCTATGGTCCAGTGCGCCTTATGTATTTTTTAAATACAGAAAAAGCACCTGTAACTGAAACCGCGCCCTATAACCCGGTGCGCCGGGGGAGTTGCTCTGTGATTCGCATGGGGAGGACCTTGATGATCTCACGGACTGCATAACAGGGTACATCAACTTCTGTGTGGACACTGTTGTTCCTACAGTGACCTTACGCTGTTTCCCCAACAACAAGCCGTGGGTCACCAGAGACATTAAGGTCCTGCTGAATGAGAAGAAGAGGGCCTTCAGAGATGGTGACAGGGAGCAGATGAGGCGGGTCCAGGGGGAGCTTAAGGAGAGGATCCAACAGGGTAAAGACAGCTACAGGAGGAAGCTGGAACACAAACTCCAGCAGAACAACTTGCAGGAAGTGTGGAACGGCATGAGGAGCATCACTGGCTACAAACCACCTGGAAGCCAGACAACAGGGGGAGGTATTGAACGTGCCAACGAGCTGAATCTGTTCTTCAATAGATTTGACGAGAGGGCTCCGAACTACCCCTCCCCCAGCTTCTCCACATCTACCCACCTCCAAACCTCTGGCCCTGCTGTCCCCCCTCCCACACAGCTCTTTCCGGACTTCACCCTACCTGTCCTCTCTACCTCACCATCATCTCCCCCCACCCCCACCAACACACATGGCACACTGACGTTCACTGCAGAGCAGGTGAGGAAGGAGCTGTGCAGACTCCGCCCAGGCAAGGCAGCAGGTCCTGACGGTGTCAGCCCGAGGGTCCTCAAAGCGTGTGCATCCCAGCGGAGTGGAGTCCTGCAGCACATCTTCAACCTGAGCCTGAGTCTGCAGAGGGTCCCTGTGCTGTGGAAGACATCTTGCCTGGTTCCGGTACCGAAGAAGACGCGTTCCAACACCCCCAATGACTACAGACCGGTGGCACTGACGTCCCACCTGATGAAGTCTCTGGAGAGGCTGATCCTCTCACTTCTTCGGCCCCTGGTCAGCTCATCACTGGACCCTCTTCAATTCGCCTACCAGCAGAAACTAGGAGTGGAGGACACCATCATCTTCCTGCTCCACCGCGCCAGCACCCATCTGGACAGATCAGGAAGCACTGTGAGAATCATGTTTTTTGACTTCTCCAGTGCGTTCAACACCATCCGGCCTGCCCTGCTCGGGAGCAAACTGACGGCGATGCGGGTGGACCCTCACCTGGTTTCTTGGATCACGGACTATTTGGCAGGTCTACCACAGTATGTCAGACTGCAGGACGGTGTGTCTGACACTGTGGTCAGCAGCACCGGGGCACCACAGGGAACTGTTCTCTCACCATTTCTGTTCACCCTGTACACCTCGGACTTTCAGCTCCGCTCTGAGACCTGCCACCTGCAGAAGTTCTCAGACGACTCTGCAATTGTTGGCTGTATCAGTGAGGAGAAGGAGGAGGAGTACAGGGGCGTTGTGGACTCCTTCGTCAATTGGTGTGAGAATAACCATCTGCATCTTAACACCACTAAGACAAAGGAGCTGGTGGTGGACTTCCGCAGGAGGAAAGCCGCACACACACCAGTCTCCATCAAAGGTGTGACTGTTGAGGTGGTCCAGGATTACAAATACCTTGGAGTCCACCTGGATAACAAACTGGACTGGGCCAAGAACACAGAGGCTGTGTACAAGAAGGGCCAGAGCCGACTCTATTTCCTGAGGAGACTCAGGTCCTTCAATGTCTGCAACATCATGCTGAGGATGTTTTACCAGTCGGTGGTAGCCAGTGCCATCTTTTTTGGGGTTGTGTGCTGGGGCAGCAGGCTGAGGGCAGCAGACGCCAACAAGATCAGTAGGATCATCAGGAAGGCTGGCTCCGTCCTGGGGGTCCAACTGGACTCTTTGGTGGTGGTGTCTGAGAGGAGGATGCTGTGCAAACTGCATAGTATCCTGGACAACAACATTCACCCTCTCCACCAGGTGCTAAACTCACACAGCAGCACCTTCAGCAGCAGACTCATCCCACCCCGATGTAACACGGAGCACCTGAGGAAGTCTTTTCTCCCTCAGGCCATCAGACTGTTTAATGCATCCACCTCTGGTCGCGGGAGGGACAGTGGAGACACTGTCACCTGAGCCAAATCAAATCAATATCATTCCCTATCACTTCCATCACTTATTGAGTGTGCACTGGACCTTGTAAATCTCCTGCACTGGACTTGGTAAATTGCTGCTATTTAATGCTGCTGCTAAATTTACTATTTTTTTCACTTTATACCACTTGTCACTTTATTCAATCTTATTGTGTACTTTCTTTTCAGTTTTATGCTGCTCACGGTTGGATTGCATTCTGTGTACTTAGTAGGGCTGAAACGATTACTCGAATAATTCGAATAATTCGATTACAAAAAATGATCGAGGAATTTTCTCTGCCTCGAGGAATCGTTTAATTTTGCCAGCTCAAAGCACGGTATTTCGTCCGGACGACTTGTAATGCGGCACAACGCGCTGACGTCACGCACGTAAAAGAAGAAGAAGAGGCGGCAGAAAATTCAACAGACGAAGAAGCAGAAGCAGAAGAAGATGATGGCGGCGGAAATGTCGGGTAGTTGCGGAGGTAGAGACGAAGAAGGCGACGCAAGCCAAGACAAAGGAACAAAGAAAAGACAGAAAATGTTAAAAGTGTGGGAGCATTTTAAGCTGGACACCGGGGGGAACACTGTCACATGCATTCATTGCAAGACAGCGCTTGCGTTCCACAATAGTACATCCTCAATGCTGCAGCATCTCCAACGAAGGCACCCCGTTTATTCCGAGAGCGGAGGACCGTCACCCGAGACAAGGTAAAAAAGTGATTGTAGCGCTAATTAATGAGATGGACGTTACTATAGCTTGCTAACATAACGTTAGCCCTGCAGAGGGCTTGCTTTCTATAAATTATGACTACTATCGATGCGTGGCTAACGTGCCTTTCATACAGGCTTTATTTAATCTGTAAAAACAGCGCTGTAGATAGTGATGAGGGTGAAAACATAAGAAAGCTAACTGGGTAGTTGTCAATTTTAGCTCAGTAGTCATTGATGGGTAAAACATCAAGTAGCACTGGTGCGTAAAAATGTGCTCCAAGCAGGTATCATAATTTTATTGAACACTGCAAAATCTCATCAAGATTTTAACTTTAAACTTCAGAACTTAAAATTTGGTTGATAAAAATTAAAATTCAATGTCAATCAACAAATTATCATCTCTCTTTTTCAGTAAATCATCACAGTCTCGCATGGACAAATTTCTCTACAAAGTGCCATCATGTAGCCCCGAGCTAGCAGCTGAGCTTTCAAATAGCATTTTAAACATGATTGTCACAGACATGCGCCCACTAAGCATTGTGGAGGATGATGGTTTTAAAGCAATGGTTTCAACCTTCCATCCCAAGTACGAGCTTCCATCAAGAACTTTCTTTACAAAACAGATGGAGAAAAAGTATGAAGTAATCAAAACCAAGATGAAGCAGGCTCTACAAGAGACCAACAGCATTGCGCTCACTACTGATATTTGGACAAGCATCGCAACAGAGGCTTATATGGGAGTGACATGTCACTATATTGGAAAGAACTGGAACATGGTGTCCCACTCCCACTGGAAATGTTTTTGGTACTTACATGCACTAAATTGAAAGTTATTTATTTTATTTTATATTTGTGTTTTATTTATTTTTATTTTATTCAATTCCTGAGATGCAGTTGCTATGGCTTTTAAACAATGTGCATCTAATAAAGCCATTGATTGTCTAAAAAGTGAAAGAAATGGTTCATTATTACGTGAAATGTCTTATTTTCTCATCTATATTTATAATTTCTCTTTAACTAAAAAAAAATATGTTCTATCCGATTACTCGATTAATCGATGGAAATTTCAGTAGAATACTCGATTACTAAAATATTCGATAGCTGCAGCCCTAGTACTTAGTAACTAGTTTATTTATTACTTTACCATTATTTATTACTTTTGTATTCCTTTCTCACTTTGTTTTACTACTGTTGCAAGACAATTTCCCTCGGGATAAATAAAGTCTTCTTGAATCTTGAATCCGTTGTAGGGAGCTAGCTCGATGCTAACTTCGGCTAGCGGTAGCGGTTAGCATCCGCCGCTAACACTTCCCAGCTCAACAAAACGACTCTCCTGCTCGGTAACTTATGACAAAACACTGGAGGCTCCCGTTGTTATCGGCCCACGTCTCCAGCGCTTCTCTCAGACTGTTTTCCCTTTCTTTTACGGTCCTGACAACTGTTATTGTCAGGAGCAGGAGGCTACACAATTGAGCCCGAGAGGACGGGCCTAGTCTTAATGTTTTGATAAACAAATCTCCAGGCGCAATATCTGTTTAGCCCCGAATGTAGCCCAGTTGGACTAGCGATGGCTTTTGGCTAGCTTAACGTTACGTCACCAATACTTGTAAGGGGTTAGACAATAAATTAATTATTAATCATGGTCATAACTTTTACCGTAAATGCTAGTTAGCTAGTCTGCTACTTTCAACTAGCTAGCCAGCTATGCCCCATTTAAGTACTTAAATTGGGCTATTCTTAGCAATTTTGACAACACAAAACACTAAAACTTTAATTATCAGCAACTGCTTTGCTACTTACGTTTATTTTGAAATCCACAGTGTCAAGGGATGCGTCTTGCCAGCATGCTGAGAGGGAGCTACCGCTCTGACATTGTGCAATGCGCATGCTCAATTCATTTGACTCAAACTAAAAATATTACCTGCAGGTCACGAAGAAAAAATAATACTTTGAGAGAAATCAAAAACTTTGTTTCGTATCTTTTGGACGTATATTTTGTTCAGTACAAATCAAACGTGATGTCTTTAAATGCAAAAATAATGAGTTTCACAATCAAAACAATAATTTTATCTTGTTTCAAATGTAAGTGATTAGTTTGAATGAACAACTGCATATTACACTCTTTTCAGTGTGTGGTCTGAATGACGATGATGATTCAAGGAGGAATGCTGAAGCTGCTGTGTTGAGATGAATTGCTCTGATAGTGGATTGTGCTTTGAGGATGGATTTAAATGCCACGGTTCACTGAAAACTGATTGAAAAGGGGTTAAAATGAGTCAAACAAATGACACCGCCTCGTGCTCTGACATGGAGTCTGGGAAAAGGGAGAGGAAACTCACTGAAAAGGCTCTGGTGAATAAAATTGAAAAATTGCAAAAGGAATGCAAACATGCTGTTGATAAAATTAGAAGCTTGATAGAATGAAAGAGCTCATGAAACATAGAGAAAATGTGCCTCAGGTGGAACAATGTTTGGAGAATTTAAACACATGTGAAAATGCCACAACCGCACATAATGAACTGTTGCCTCTACTCCCTGTGGATGAACTCATTAAACAAAAGGAATGGTTTTCAAGCATCATGATGCTATGAGAGCAGAATGTACTTGTTTTGTCTCTTGCTCTGCCGCTGTCATTTTTCACTCTCCAGAAATAAAACATGACATCACAGATTTCAGCAATGTCTCCTGTTACTCAAAACATAAATATTTTCACGACAACCATTACATTGATTTAAGTTAATCTGTTCTTCTTTGATCTGGCTGGATTCTCTGGATTTTTTTCAACATCTCCCACACAGACTCCCAAGAGCAAGCACAGTAAGATGGAACTTCAACATCTGTGCCGTGAACACTGTGTTTGAGCATGAATGTGACATCATTCAGTGTTTTGAAACCATCAGGGGAGTTTGAGCCTACCACTCTGGGGGAAGCTTGAGGGTTTGTGCAGTTACTGGACGATAATACTTTCAGCTTCTTCATGAAACTAATTAATTGCATTATGCCTTGTGTGGACATTTTCTTCAGCTAGCTCGAGAAGCAGACCATCAAGTCAGTCTTTGTCCAGGGAATCATGCAGCAGTAAACACAGTTTTTCTGACTTCAGCATACATTACTTAATTCCAGTGGGAGCATGCCACCAAATTATAAAGGAACAGCTTCTTCATCGCAAGGCGTTGTGTGTAGTAGCCCTGAAGGCAGCATGCCCCAAGGTGCGTGGACTGTGAGGGCCCGTTCAACGCTGCTTGCAGCTTTAATTAGGGCCCGAGCAGGGAACCTGCAAGGAACCTATTGTTTTTGAAAGGATTCTTTATTAGGACCCGAGCAGGGAACCTGCAAGGACCCTATTGTTTTTGAAAGGATTCTTTATTTTTAGGGCCCGAGGAGGGAACCTGCAAGGACCCTATTGTTTTTGAAAGGATTCTTTATTTATTAGGGCCCGAGCAGGGAACCTGCAAGGACCCTATTGTTTTTGAAAGGATTCTTTATTTTTAGGGCCCGAGGAGGGAACCTGCAAGGACCCTATTGTTTTTGAAAGGACAAAAAGTTATTAAAAGAATTTTGATAGGCCAAACAATTCTCAAGTTATTAAATAACAACTTCCTGCAAATTTCCTTCCAAACAGGAAGTGTTGGATATCTCCACAATTGTGTGTCCAAATGACATGAAACTTCAGATAATACTTTGACATGCGTTCCTGAGGATGTGTCCAAAAGTTTAGGCGATGACCACAAGGTGGCGCTATTTAAATTCAAATAGTTTATATCTCCACATCGGTTGGGCGGATTGACAAGAAACTTGGTATACTCATTGCCACTGCCCTCTTGAGGATATCTGACAAAGGACTTATCAATCGGCTACTAGGTGGCGCTCTGGTGCCAGTTTAATTTTATATTTGGTCCTGTGCCCACACATTAACACTTATGGAAATGAAATTCACAGGGGTGGTATAGACTAGCCCCTGCAACATACACACCAAAAATGACCAGCAGGTTGCGCTATTTTCCACTTGAAAGAGTTTTTGGCCCCTAACTCACACATTTTGTGTCAGACATTGTTAAACCTTATATCTACATGTTCCCTCCATTCAGCTGAATTATTTGGTGTAGGCCCCGCTCACTTTCGAGCTAACTTTCTATTCGCAAAATTGCAACAAATGCAAAACCTACTTTTTCGAACTCCTCCTAGGCAATTTGACCAATTTGCATTAAATTTTGTGTGAAGCATCTATGCACCCCCCTGACAAAAAGTTATCAAAAGAATTTTGACAGTCCATAAAACGGCCGAAATTTAAAACAACAAATTACTGCATATGTGTTGAAAGCAGACAATCTTGTACAGCTTAACAAAATACTGTCTGATTATCACGTAAATGTGTATAATTGTGTTTCATGGACTGATGAGGCTTTGTTTAAAATTTGGTGTAAATCGGCCAATAGGTGACGATTTGGTCACAGTCTAATTGGTTTGAATGGAAAGTAAATGGGAAAATCTTAAAATCCTCTTCAAAACTCATCGCCTTTCAACCTCTTCTTGTGCTTCATGCTTTGAGCTACAGATACCATTCCACCTTTTAAAGAGTCAGAAGACCTTGAACTGTTGGGCATGTATTCAGTTTTTTAAAAATCTTTTACAGTTTTCAAATTATCACAGTTTTAGTATTAAGCATTTTTAGGCCATCTTCTGATTTTGTAATGGGTGTGTATTGCATGAGCTAGAGGGCGTGACATCATCGCTAGAGTGTAGAGCAAATGGAAGAACTGGATCTTGATTTGGATCCCACATCTTTTACTTCACATAGACACTATATACATAGAAATGTAGGACATCTTGCTTGCTTTCAGCTGATGGTCCTTTTTCAGATGTAGGACTTACACTTTTGGCTGTAGAAGTCCTCGAGCGTCAAGCACTCCAGCAGCTCCCCCATAAGCCATAATGTTAATTTTGTGCCTAGGTTTCTGGAGGAGGGCAGACAGTACTTGTTTTGTCTCTCAGTCTGCCTTCGTCATTTTTCACTCTCCAGAAATAAAACATGACGTCACAGATTTCAGCAATGTCTCCTGTAACTCAAAATATAAAAATTTTGGCAATAACATTACATTTTTTTCAAAACTGGTCTCCTTTAAACTCTTTCAGCCCTCTCATTTTTTAGCTTTCATCATGCAACACACCCCATTAGTTAATCAGTTCTTCTCTGATCTGGCTGGATTCTCTGGATTTTTTTCAAGATTCCCCAAGAGAACCAGTGTGATTGATAGAGTGGTGGCACACAGACTCCCAAGAGCAAGCACAGTAAGATGGAACTTCCATCTCTGTGCTGTGAACACTGTGTTTGAGCAAGAATGTGACATCATCCAGTGTCTTGAATTCATCAGGGGAGTTTTAGCCTACCAGTCTGCGGGAAGCTTGAGGGTTTGTGCGGCTACTGGATGATGATACTTTGAGCTTCTTCCTTAAACTATATCATTGCATTATGCCTCGTATGGACATTTTCTTCAGCCAGCTCGAGAAGTGGACCATCAACTCAGTCTTTGTCCGGGGAATCATGCAGCAGTACATGCACTTTTTCTGACTTCAGCATACATTATTTAATATTAGTGGGAGCAGGCCACCAAATTACGTATAAAGGAACAGCTTCTTCATCGCAAGGTGTTGCATGTAGAAGCCCTGATGGCAGCATGCCCCAAGGTGCGTGGACTGCGAGGGCCCGTTCAACGCTGCTTGCAGCTTTAATTATTATTATTTTTGTTTTTGTTTTTGTTGTTATTATTATTATTATTATTATTATTATTATTATTATTATTATCATTATGAAGTCATAATTCTTGCCTCTTTCTTAAAACATTCCTAATGACATGGCAGCTGTCGATCAAGTCAGAACTGCAGACCCAGCTGATGGACAATGTGGTGGACAGAGGAGACTGATCCCCCAAACACCCTGAGTACCGACCCAGATGATGTCCCACTGATACCATCCAGCCCAGCAGTACTGCAGGGATTTCTGCTCAGCCTGTTTCTGTACATCATCTGTAAGTGTTTCAATATTGCTTTTAATAATTATTTTTTTTGTTAATAGTGAATAATAATCTGTAAATAGTTATTTATGCTGTATTTTTGTAAATAGTTGTAAATGTTAAGACCTTAGTAATAAAAGAAAACATTCAATCTTTGTTTGATGCTGAAATTTTATTAAGCTGTAAATACTGAATGGAATAGACACCATTTAAGTATACAATAGAGCAATAGTTTATTTCATGAATTATATAAAATGAACAATTATGAACAAATAATTTAAATAGAACTCATGAATTAACTAAATAACAAAAATACTGTAAGGATTGCCCTCTGGAGCAGAGAAGAGCCTCTCCATCCTCTCTGCAGCCTCATGTCCTCCTTCATCATCCCTCTTCTTCAAAGCAAGAGAAAGGGTCAACACAAGTGATGACACACAGTGATGCAAAGATTTACAAAAAGTGACATCAAGACTGACAAATCGGCTATTTATTATTCATTATTTATCTATTATTGCCTTACTTCCATCCAGCCGCAGTGGAATGTTTTGCCCTCTGAATAAATCTTAGTTCTCTGTTTGCTCCCTAAAACACAATGAGATGTAAAAGACGTTGTGTGTTACGGACAGACAAAAGAGTTCTAATAAAGCAAAAAAATATCATGAGGATAATCATAAACTTAGCTCTTTATTCAAACGTTTAACTAGACTTTACAGCTTCACAGTCTGAAATAAAGCGACCACAGCCTGATCTAAATCTGTTCATCTTGGTCCATTTATGTACATGAAATACAACGAGTCTATAACGTCTCCACAGTCACAATAAGATATACAATATAAGTCAACCTCTGAACGCCTAACGTTTGAAAGTGAAGGCTTTTAAGGCTTTACTTCCATAGGCATCAAGCTGAGCATTACCAACATATTCTAATTGACATTTTGAGGTTTTAATGTCCCTTGAAGTTCAACATATCTGGTGCTGGATGTTTAAAGGAGTAAAAACCGAGTATAGACCCAATACTTACATTTAAATGCGAGATCTGCACCACTTGAGGTCACATTTATTTATTTATTTATTTATTTATTTATTTATTCTCTTAGGGTGTGCGATGAATGAAAAGACATAATTGCACTTCAAATGCACACTCCAATGTGTGCACACCCTGAATTGGGACACGGCAACACTCTCACTCACTAATAATCAGAAGCAGTTTTTGGTGAATTTTGACAGCCCACGTTTACAAAGCAACATGTTAGCTCTTTGAATTTCAAAGTGAATTTCTTTCTGTATCTTTGACCTCAATGACCAATCCAAGTCTCCATAGTTGTAGGTGATCTCTTCACCTGGCCTGATATCCTTCATTGCAAACGAACAGAGATAAGACTGTCGATCCACAGTAATTGTCTTCATCCTACTGTTTGGGCCGTTATCATCATCATTGACAAGTCTCCCTAAGGACTCATCTGTCATGACTCCTGTTTGTGTTGTCCTTGTATCTGGGTTTTGGTTTTTGATTCATGTCCTTTTTTCTATGTCTTGTTGTGTTCCGTGTTTTGGTTTTTCCTTGTCTTGTGTCTCATGTTCTGATTTTTCCATGCCCTCATGTGTCCTTTAAGTTCTCCTGTGTTCTCCCCTCTGGCTCCCTCTGTCTGTTGTCTTGTTCCCTCCTGGTCTGTTCCTCTGTGCTCCTCCCCCTCATTATCACACCTGGCTTCCTTCCTCCTCTCTCCTCACCTGTTCCTCGTCATGTCATTAGTGTCTGTGTATTTAGTCTCTGTGTTCCCCTCACTCCTTGTCTGGTCATTGTTTGCTGTTCTCTGTTCCCCGTTCCATGCTCCTGTCCCGTTTGGTATGTCTTGGTTTCGAGTTTTCCATGTTTAAGTTGAACTTTGAATTTTGGTTTGTACTTTGTCTAGCTGTTTTCTTTTGCTACTTTGTCTTGTTCTTGGTTGTTACTTTGTCTTTTGCCCTGTTTTGTCTGCTTTTGTTTTTGTAATCAGCTTTTTAATAAAGCTCGCCTTTTGTTCTCCTGATTTTGCCTCCGGTGTAACTGCATTTAGGTCCACCTTTCCCTTCCATAGTTTTCCCTTTAAACCCCTACCTGACAAAATGACCGGACCAAGAATGGACCCAGCAGACTACAGCCTACAGCTTTGTAGGCTGGGAGACAAACTGTTGGAAATTTTGAGTGGTGAGGCTGACACAGAGAATAAGCTAAGAGCCATTGCAAGTTTCGATAAAGAACTGTTTATTAGGCCTTGGTTAAAGAAAATCCCATGTCGCACTTTTTAAAGCAGAGCTGGATAAACTCAGAAAGGCCTTGGTGGCTTCAGCCACAGCTAAGCTACCAGCCCATGCCTCAGCCACAGCCAAGCTACCAGCCTCAGCTCCAGCCTCAGCTAAAATGTCTCCATTCTGGGGGACCCGCCTCGCCTACAAAGGGCCCCCACCAAGAAAGCGACAAGCCTGTCCACGTCCTGGCTCCCTGAAGTCAGGCTCAGGGGCCTCAGCCCATGCCTCAGCTCCAGCCACAGCCGAGCTCCCAGCCCAGGCCGCAGCCACAGCCACAGCCGAGCTCCCAGCCCAGGCCGCAGCCACAGCCACAGCCGAGCTCCCAGCCCAGGCCGCAGCCACAGCCACAGCCGAGCTCCCAGCCCAGGCCGCAGCCACAGCCACAGCCGAGCTCCCAGCCCAGGCCGCAGCCACAGCCACAGCCGAGCTCCCAGCCCAGGCCGCAGCCACAGCCACAGCCGAGCTCCCAGCCCAGGCCTCAGGTTCCAGCCCGCACCTTCGCCTTCGTCGCTGGCCTCCAGCGAGTTCCAGCCCGCGTCTACGCCTTCGTCGCCGGCCTCCAGGGGGTTCCAGGCCGCGCCTACGCCTTCGTCGCCGGCCTCCAGCGGGTTCCAGGCCGCGCCTACGCCTTCGTCGCCGGCCTCCAGCGGGTTCCAGGCCGCGCCTACGCCTTCGTCGCCGGCCTCCAGCGAGTTCCAGGCCGCGCCTACGCCTTCGTCGCCGGCCTCCAGCGAGTTCCAGGCCGCGCCTACGCCTTCGTCGCCGGCCTCCAGCGAGTTCCAGGCCGCGCCTACGCCTTCGTCGCCGACCTCTCGTGGGTTCCAGACTGACTATGCCTTCGCCAGTCTCCAGTGCGCCTCAGTCCACGTCCCTGGTCCCCAGTGGGCCCAGTCCTCGCCTCCACCTCCTTGTTTATTTGAACCTTTGACCAATCTAGCTCATTTATGGTAGAAATGTGTCTTTTCTTCCACTGAAGCTGTATAGCAAATTTGGCACTGATAGAGTCACTCTTTCAAAAGTTCTATTCATTTTACTGTTTTTAATGTTATGCAAATTAGCAAAAAATCTGTAATAGCGGCTTTCATCGTGCATGAGGCTTTTTTGTAGAGGACTATCAGGAGGACGTGTTTGAAAAAATTCAAGTCAATAGCACTTATGGCTTGGCAGGCAAAGCCTTTTGAAGTTTACACCTTATGTTATAGCGCCCCCATCTGACGGATTGGGATCACATTTTTGGAGCAGCATTTGGACATCATTCATACTCAACATACCAAGTTTCGCGTTTCTGGGTCTTTCCAGCTCGCCATAAATTAATAAAACGCAAACAATGATGGTTAATGACGAATAGGCCACACCCACTTTGACCTAGCCAGTCCTCCTACACGCTTGATTTTTTTCTTTAAAAGGACCCCTTGAATAATGACTTCTGGTGAATTTTGTGTAAACTGATCAATTAAGATAAATATATTTCATACATTAAAGCATTACAATACAGTTTATTAGGCCTAAAGAAAACCTGCCCAGCTTATTATATACAGCTCATTCATAGAACAGGAAAGTGGTCTATATATGCAAGACTGAACCATAAAGGGGTGAAATATGAAGGCCGTCATGATCATTTTGCCAGCAATGAACCATGGATTTGAAATGTTTTGTTTGTAACTTAAACACAAAGTTATGATTCAGACTGGGCTGACAAATTAAAACATAAGTTTTTGAAAGTTGTGAAAACATTTGATAAAACAAGGACTTTAAACAATTTTCCTTGATCATTATGTTTTGCTCACACATTATTCCCGCCATATATGACCCAGACGCTACTAAGAAGATTATCTCTCTCATCTTTCAAGTAGAGTTATGTTTAGGTAATTTCAAACTTTTATGATGTGTACTTGGAAAAAAATACAGAGGTCCAGACAACAGTGACCTGCTGGGTCCAGCCGTGGTGAGCATCAAGTGCTCATTGCTGGACTATAAATAACTGCGTGATGAGTTAGTTCCATCTGTCACACCGAGCTCTCAGCTTGGATCTTTTGTGCACCCTCACTTCGAACTTCGATATGTTTCCTCTAAGGATCTGTGTTTAGACTCGTAGTGACACTTCACATGTTCGCTTTGTATCAGTGCCCCAGTATTATGCATGTAAACATCTGGCGTACTAACAGCCTGTGGATTGCTGCTGCAGCTGTTGGGGGAAAGGAGGATGTAATGATCTTTGCATTGTTTTAAATTGGTCACGGGTTAGATAGGACCATCACTTGGTCCGGCCCAGACCACAGTCCACCATTTGGTGATGCCTGCTCTATATCAAGGTGCTGAAAACAGCGCTGCATGACTAGACTGATGAACTTATTTCACATGGCAAAAGTGTGTGTGTGTGTGTGTGTGTGTGTGTGTGTGGGGTCCAAACTAGTCATTTAAAGAAGTGAGTGGGACACCATGGTTTATGGAGATATTTCGACTGAGTACACGCTACACTATAAGGACATTTTGTATAACGAGGACAGGGTCAGTGTCCTTATAATTTAGACAGTATAAGTGTTCATATAAGCTTAGAAAGCTAAATAAATTCTCCAAATACTAAAAATTGTTTACAAGTTTACAATTACAACAATATACTCATAACATTGAGAATTTACTCATTTTGAATGTATCGTTTTAGATTAAAACAATGGTTTTTGGTAATGCATAAGAGACCCCCACAGGATTGTGATTTAACTGGTTTCAAGGGAGCTCAGACCCTAGAACATAACGTAACCTGAACCCTGAACTTGGTCAAGAAACAAAGTTGGAGCACAGAAAAGCACATTCACCTGAAACTCCACACACTTAACACATGGATCAGAGCAGTCATTACAAAGCTGATTATAACTACATCATCTGATGGTGCAACTGTCACTGCATAGCTGTGTTCTGTTCCCAGGGTGTGGCACTTTGTTACATATGTTTCCCTCTGCACACATCTGTAGAATGTCTTTGGATTGTCTGATCTTACATAAAGTCCATCAACTCTATGTGTGCAGAAGCTCCTGACGGGATACGCAACAGTGATGTTCTGGAAGCAGCTGTCAGCTGGTTTTGCTGTGGTGCTGCTTGCTGTGGTGAGATGCTCCCATGTAGGTTGTGGGCTTTCGGCGGGAGAGGAAGAGGTTGTGAGGAGTGCTACAGTAGGAGTTGTATCCTGTGTTGGCCAGTCTGTGAAAAAGTATTGAATAGCATTTAAATAAATCTTACAATTACATGTGTGTTTCACATCCAAGGTTGACTTTCACAACGGATCAAAGTCTGATTTATCATGAGACAGGAATACATGTTTTTAGTTGAAGGCTCAGTCATATGAAACGCTGTAGACCTATACCTCCTATAATGTAGCCTACAATGACGTGATAAAAATATGTTCTTCTGTGCCTTTTTATGTAGTCCACAGAACAAGGAATACATGGACATGTAATGACAAGAATGTAAATTAAAGTGCACTTGGAGGAGTAGGGCTTCATCATTAGCCGTGTTGTGTGTGCTGTCAGTCGCTTGTTAGTGGACTCCAATTCTAAGCTTTGTGATGCTCTGTTGCTAGCTACAAGCTAGCTGAGAAAGGCACTCGGGAGCGAGCATGATTTCATACACGTCACACCGACATAATGTTTATATCTTGAGAGGTGAGGCTACACGCTGATCAAGGCAACAGAGTCAGACGGGCATGTCTAATTTTTCAGCTGATTTAACAGCCATTTGCTCATTGGCATTAAATGTGATTAAAAAATGTTTTAAAACACAGAAAAGTCGACTAATGTACCTTTTACTGCTGGAAATCATATTATTGTATTATGTAGACAACATACATTATATTGCCAAAAGTATTCACTCACCTGCCTTGACTCGCTTATGAACTTAAGTGACATCCCATTCTTAATCCATAGAGTTTAATATGATGTCAGTCCACCCTTTGCCGCTACAACAGCTTCAACTCTTCTGGGAAGGCTTTCTACCAGGTTTAGGAATGTGTTTATGGGATTTTTTGACCATTCTTCCAGAAGGGCATTTGCACACACTGATGTTGGGCGGGAAGGCCTTGCGCTCAGTCTCCGCTCTAATTCACCCCAAAGGTGTTCTATCGGGTTGAGGTCAGAACTCTGTGCAGGCCAGTCAAGTTCATCCACACCAAACTCTCTCATCCATGTCTTTATGGACCTTGCTTTGTGCACTGGTGCACAGTCATGTTGGAACAGGAAGGGGCCATCCCCAAACTGTGCCCACAAAGTTGGGAGCATGGAATTGTCCAATGTCTCTTGGTATGCTGAAGCATTCAGAGTTCTCAGTGGAACTAAGTGGCCAGGCCCAGCTCCTGAGAGACAACCCCACACCATCACCAATCCCTCCTCCACCAAACTTTAAACTTGGCATGATGCAGTCAGACAAGTGCCGTTCTCCTGGCAACTGCCAAACCCAGACTCATCCATCAGATTGCCAGATGGAGAAGCGCGATTCATCAATCCAGAGAACACGTCTCCACTCTAGAGTCCAGTGGTGGCATGCTTTACACCACTGCATCTGACGCTTTGCATTGCACTTGCTGATGGATGGCTTGGATGCAGCTGCTCGGCCAGGGAAACCCATTCCATGAAGCTCTCTACACACTGTTCTTGAGCTAATCTGAAGGCTACATGACGTTTGGAGGTCTATAGCGATTGACTCTGCCGAAAGTTGGCGACCTCTGCAACCGCTAACCCCATTCAATCATTTTACGCGACCTACCACTTTGTGACTGAGTTGCTGTTGTTCCCAATCGCTTCCACTTTGTTATAATACCACTGACAGTTGACTGTGGAATATTTAGGAGCGAGGAAATTTCACAACTGGACTTGTTGCACAGGTGGCATCCTATCACAGTATCATGCTGGAATTCACTGAACGCCTGAGAGCAACCAGTCCTTTCACAAACGTTTGTAGAAACAGTCTACATGACTGTGTGCTTGGTTGTATACACCTGTGGCCATGGAAGTGATTGGAACACCTGATTTCAATTATTTGGATGGCTGAGTGAATACTTTTGGCAATGTAGTGTATCATAGGTAACACTGCGAAAAAGCACAGTACATGGACCTTTGCCCATCTGATGTTTCTGTGAACCGAACTTACAACCCTGATAAGAAAAAATGGCCTCACCTTCACTGAGTTTATGTTTTAGATGTGATATTAATGGATATTGGCCCTGTTCACAGAACTGTCCAGAGTAGTCATCCATATCTAGTGTCCACACAGCAGCTCCTCCCAGCTGCCTGCTCTTCAGATAGTCTACCTGTTAGACAGTGAGGAGTAACACCATAAAACTCTCTTTTAGAAAAAATATCAGCTCTTTCATAACAAAGTAGTTTAATGTACCTTAGCACCGAGGCTCCTCCGGTCATCAAAGCCGACCCACTGATTGCCTTTGACAGCATAGGGAACTTTCTGATCATTGATCCACTGAACTGAGGTGCCTTTCACGAAGGAGCAGGTCTGATAAATAAACATCACAGTTTCTGTCAAATACATTAGTCACAGCTATAGCAATCATGTTCATGTCGATGCAGGTGAGGCTGGAGAATCAGCAGAGGACGTTTTCTTTTCTTAGGAATGCCACTGCAAAACGTCACTGCGATTAAATCTCAGATGTCTATGAATTCATGGAGACCACAGTTCACATATGACAATAGCAGGCAGAAGAAGAAATCGTTAATTTGTAAAGTGTTTAGACACGATCCTGGTGTAGTTACTTAACTGTGTCCTTCTTGGTGCTAAAGCACACATTTGCCCAACATTTCAGCATTAAAATGATCTTTTAATCTGAAATCAATCCCAGAACAAAATGTTTGGGATTTGAAGTAAATATATTTTAGAATCACTCCACACATCACTTGTTATGAGTCCCTAAGGGACATAATATGACTGTATGGACACAATTAGGACTGCAGTACCAAATAAGTAATACAGGCTACTAAGACCAAAACACAAAGAGTGAAGTGTAGTGAAGTGTAGCAATATGTAGAGGAAGGTCTGTCCAAGCTTATTTCACTACAGTCTTGATCTAGGCAAAAAGGAGTTTTTATGAGTTGGACAGGTCTGTTAGCAGTGCAAACCAAGACATCGTCATACTTATGCGACTGAATGGGTCGACTGACAATGACTCACAAAATACACATATTGCTGTTCCCAAAAGAACAAGTCCATTGCAGTATGGCATACTGAGATCTCATCATACGCCCACAGTTTGGTTAGGTTTAGGCATGAAAATGATGTTTAGCTAGGAAAACATTGTGGTTTAGTTAAAATAACTATGTTACATATGCAAATGTACATTACATCTGTGATATAACTATGTTGGTAAGTCAAAATAACTCACTATTGACTTTTGATTTCACACTGCAAACTAACAGCAGCCTACTTGATGAAATTCCTGTACCATCTGTCCTCAACCTCTGCCCAATGCAGACTTTATTGCTCTTCAACTACTTCTCCTGACTTCCTCCTTTGCAGCTGTAATAACACTTGTGGTTGCTGCCTAACAAGAATCATACATATAATTCGTAGTTAGCTGCTTGCACATTCAAGCCTATACTGTTGTTTTTCTGAATAGGACAGACTGGTACAAACTCATTATTGGATACATTCAGTACAATGGCACACCTATGTAGTAAGCCAGTGACAAGTTTCTGCAATTGGGCATTCTGTGATGACTTCTTATTGTATTGGTGGTAGAACTGAGAGTTAGAAATAGCAGCATAACTGTGGTTAAAGTTGTTTAATTATGTTGTCTTCTTTGCTAAATGTGTTCTTAATAATACTAATATAAACTTCATTTATATAGTAAGTTTACAGAGTGCTTTGACAAACAAGCATACTCAGCATTACAGAATAAAACACTCAACAGTCAAGCCAAACACAAGAAAGCCCAGGCTAAAATGGTGTAAAAATATGCAATATGATTCTTCACATAAAACAGAGAGAGGAAAAGTAAATCTAAAATAGAGATGATTAAAATCAGTAAAGGAGGATAACATCACATCAGAGGAATTAAGAACAGATAAAAGGCAAAAGCAACAGTGCCATCACCTTAAGTTTTCAGCCTCAACTTTGGAACAACCAGAAGGGCACCTAGATTTAGGCTCTAGGCTTACAGATAAGGAACCATGGGTACATTCAATAACACTGATGTTTCGATGTGGGGAGTTGAAATGTATGATTTCTGATTTGGATTTATTCAGTTGTAAAAGATGATACCTCATAGTAAGACCAGACACCAATCTGTTGTGTATAGGGCCCAGGGTTGGCAGGGCCACTGGCTGGGGCTCCCAGGCCTGTTGCTGCGGTGGAAAGTGTGAAGGCACGAGCATGAATGGGACAACCCAGCAACAATTTCCCTGCTGGGGCTCCTCGCTCCATGCAGTACTGTATTACATAATCCTGATAGGAAAGAAAGGGAGAATGGTGAATCAAGTGAGGAAATTCTGTCAAACCATTTTACTTTCTTAGTTGTTATATCATGATTGCATGATACATAGAAAAGCCAAGATATGGAACTGTCTTATGATATAAACCTTCAATAACTGATTTATTTTGGCCACCTGGAGGCAGCAGAATTAACACACTAACATACCTTTTAATTCTGTTTTTGTTCTCCACCAGCCCCCGCAGGGAAATATCTGACGACTAAGAGGCTCTATGCAGTATGTTTGAAATCAGTGAAATTCCATACCACGCTTTCACTGCTACACAGCACTGAGGCAGTGTTAACTAGTCATTGAGTTAAGGTGGGTCACATACTGTCACCACAAAAAGCCTTAAGCACCGAGCATAAACTAGGGTTAGCTTAACCCACTAAAGTAGGCAGAATGGAAACATGACAGGAAAGAGAAAAGTAAGATGGCAATTGTGACTAAAAGGATAAAATGAAGAGCAATAGACGGAACAAATGAACTAAAGAAAAGCAGAGGAGGAGCTCTAGCAATAAACTTTTTTTTTTTTTTATAATGATCTTTAAATCTTTTAATTGTCACTGCAGTGCCACTATTGCATTAGTTGATACAACTGGGCACCTGATAATTGTGTCAGGTTATGACATTTAGTCAAGGAAGAACACAAAAGCACCAAACCCCTTAAGTCATTTTTTGTGATTGTGTTACATTAATTTCTATCCTTTCAGCTTCTTAAAATCTTCTAATATGGGTCTTTCAGATAAAAGCATCAATCCACCTATTAAATTGAACCAGAATAACGGAAATGACACCCACTCAGCTAAAAAGATTTTCTAGGGAGATCCTTTAGACCTTCATTAGACCTTCCGTCCTACGTCTATGATCTGGCCTTAGAAACATACTCAAAGAGAATCTTTTATAAAACTTTCAAAATTTCGAATATGAAGTGCCAAATCAAAGGAAAAAGCTGCAGTAAGTTGTCCCACTAGAATAGCTTCAGTGTGTCTTAGCATTGATTTCTCTGGAACTCTATTGGAGGAAAGAACAGCATTCTTCCAAAAGATTTTTTGAAGATTATGGTTGAGAGTGCTGTCTCGCACTTTGGTCCAAAATATACCGTAACTATTCACTTCAGTCCAGATCTGGTGATTGCAAATGGTTCACATCATTTTCATAATCATCAAAAGCCATTCAGTGACCTCTCCTGCCCAGTGGATGGGGGCATTGTCTTCCTGGAAGTGACCACTCCCATCAGAAATAGAGATATTTCAACTTGTAACCCAACTCTACAGAACTACAGTACAATGCAGTTCACCTGCATCTATCAGTTTGCTAAGAATTTTTACCATTTTAACGGCATACAGTTTAAACAGTTCAAACAATCAAAAATCTTGAAACTGATATCAAGTTTATTTTAATTTCTAACTTGTAATATCTATTCATTAAAGGTAGCATTAAGCTTTATTACTATGTTTGTTTTGCTGTCAGCATAGAGGGAACTGTGGTGGGCCGTCACTTCATCTTGATCACCATCAAGGTCAAAAGACTTAACACTGATGAAGTCCAGGTACCTGAACACACAAACACACACAAAACAACACATATACCACAGACAGAGGTACATTTACTGTATAATAATGCAGTCATGTCATTTTAAAAGTATTTAAATTGGAGCTGACATAAATATAAGTCTTACTTTGAAATCTCAGAGAGATCATATCCTATATCAATAACATCTGTTTGTGCTGCCACAGCTGCAGAGAGCATAAGTTGAGTGTTACTTCCTCCTGTACCCCCAGCTCCATAGGCCTCTGAAAGTTCCTAGAAATCAATAGAAATCCACTAACACTTTAATCAGTGGTCAAAAATGTACCTCAGAACAACAGATCACATTATAGATTATATTAGTGCAAACCACATTAAACTTTATCCCATCTGCCAACCAGTTATTGGCAACCCTTTCAGTTCAGAGCTCACCTTGCAGGAACTTGTGCAATAACCCTTCACTCTTAACATCATATCTGATAAAAAAGTAACTGTTGAATGTGTTTTAATCGTGGGGCAGTTTTAAAGCAAAACTCCCACCAAAAAGCAACCTAGGCTTTATTTGTGAATGTAACCGAGTCAAAGCTTTGTGTAAACGAAAGAGGCACTTTTAAGATTTTCATTTTCGGGTCAAACTCATTTTCAATGGCAGTGCTACAGGCACTTTTACAATAGCAGCAAAATTACTATTTTTAAAACACTAAGAAGGCTCGACACAACATGAAACTTTGCTCGTAGTGTCAACAGGGTCAACTTCTCGGCTGCCATGATGGCCGGGAGCGGAACAACATCTGCTGAAGTGAGATGTTCATAAACTTTCTTTTTAGTAAGATCTGTGTATACAAACAATGTTCTCAATGCTCATGTTTATGTGTAGAGACCCTGGTGATACTATGAGCAAAGTTTCATGTTGCGTTGAGCCTGCTTAGTGTTTTAAAAATAGAGATTTTGATGCTATCATAAAAGTGCTCATAGCACTCCCATTGAAAATGAGTTTGACCCGAAAAGAAAAATACGTTAAATCTTAAAAGTGACTCTTTCATCGTAATTATGCTTTTACAAGAAGGTTTGACTCATATAGCATACATTCACAAAAAAAGCCTAGGTTGCATTTTGGTGAGAGTTTCGCTCTAGGTGATTGAAATGTTTGCACTGTAGTGCTCTCTGTTTTGTCATGATGTGCCCTGTCAGTTTTTGTTGTGTCTTATTTTCGTTTCCCTCTTGTGTTTTCTACTTCTCCCTTACTTGCTTCTTCTCAGTGTGTGTGCTTTTAGACGTGGTGTTGCTGCTGCAGCAGAGAGATGCACCTATGATTCATTTTATCATCAACTGTTACTACATACACCTGATATTCTCCTCAATCCGAAGCCAGATTGTTCCGTCTCAACCAGTGACTCCCCACTGTTTTGGTCTCAAGTTAGTATCTCGTGATTATGTGTGACTTTTTCATGTCATTGTTTGATACTATAATCTCCTTGGCTCATGTGCAGTTACTCCAGCGTCTTCCTGCTCAGCAATCTGCTCAACTGCCTTCACCTGCATGTCCTGCACTTTCCTGGAGACCCAGTGAGACCATTCAGCCCTGGCTCATGTCTCTACCAGCTCACCTGCCTGCCCTGACCTTTGTCACTGTTACTCTGTTAGACATTTTACTCTGCATCGAACCTTGTGTCTCAGCATGTGGTTCCACCAGTAACCAATACATCACATGTATGTGTGTGAGTGTGTGTGTGTGTGTGTGTGTGTGTGTATGTATGTGTGTGTCCAAACTAAAAAAAGGAACAGTGATCCCTGATGAATGATGTAATGCTACAAGTTTCAGTTTCTCCTAACTGATTTTCATACCTCACTGTATTGAAACAAACTGCTGGCTGCTGGAAATGAAGGATATGGCAGTACGGTATACATTTAGAGAATAAAGGTCAGTATACATGTACTAAAAATGCAAACACTGCTACGTCTTATGTTGTCATTACATCAAATTCCACTGTGAAGTAAGAGTAAGTAAACAAATAAGCAGAACTAAATTATTAGAATAATGATAAGCAGTGCCTCTTTCCTATTCTGAATAGAACATTATGTAGAATCACAGACTCAATGTGCTCGATTTAGTAATTATGACACTGAATAACAAAGAAGTTTTGGATGGAATGATGATGTCACACAGGTAAGACTGCTCTAACAGTCAGCACATTTTACTAAAGGAGGGAGGATCTGAAAATGTCAAGGGATACATACAATCCGGGAAAGTATGTTCCACTTTTGATTCAGTTGGTGTCCTACTGTTACGGCTAAGGTGCAAACACTGGCTGCAGATTATGAACACATTTCTAGCTCTAGGAATTCAGGATCCACCTTATATTCACATTTAAAACCTGCTTCAGGTACAATACATTTTAACCTAATGAATATGAGATATGATAGATCCATTAGTACAGTGGTATTATCTGTATAGCACAGAATCTCTGTCTGTCCATGTGTCTGTTTTACATATATCAAGAACCATTTATCTGATCTACGTCATGCTTTACATGTTTGTTGCTGAGATCCCCAGGAAGTGCAGTATTCAGTTTGTTGGAGATTAGCCTGGTGCAGTAACTTGCTGCAGTAACAATGAGAAAGACAAAACTAAAGCTGAAGGTTAAAAGAGTCTGGATGAGTAAGGAGACACGGTCAACACAGGTTTTCTGTTCTTCAGAGAGGAGGTGAGATTTGAAGTTCCTGTCAACAGTAGTATGCTAGCTAACACAAGCCTCAAGGAATATCATGTATACTGTTGCTTGGCAACCATATGCTCCAGGATGCCTCGCTCATGGTTGTGGCAGAAAGCACAAATGTAATCATCCAGATTTTAAATCTTCAGCCCTGGTGAGTCTGTGGGCAGTTCAGGAGGCTTTACCAAGTAATCTGTGCAGAAGTGCATGCTGTGAATAGGCTCTGTATTAATCAGTAATTAACACAATGATATCAAATGAACATATAGAGAAACTTGCTTGGGAATCTGAGATGAAAGCTACATATTGAAAAAGGTTTATCACAATGACTGTATGACAGTTTTGAAGACAGGCTCATATATGTATGTACAACAAATATTTCTATGGCATCTCGTGAAATGTTTTTGTATAATTTGATTACAACAAAAACAACAAGAAAACAAATGTGGATCCATGATATGTTTTGTTAAACAGCTTGTAATTGTAATTGTAAATGTGATTTTTAGGAAAACCACATTTCTGTGCCATACAACAGATCACTGAGGAGTTACAAATGCACAAATAGTGCTTATATAAAGAGCACAACATTTATAAATTGTAAAAATATCAAGGAAAATGTGTTTTATGTCTTCAAATTGAATGTAGCAAAACACTGCTGCTCACACCAATTTCATAGAACCAAAATGTACCCATGTATTAACTGTATAACAATATCAAATGACCCTAAACAACAAATATGAGCACCTGCTTGAGCATCTCATGTAAAAATCATTTAATTTAAGATTTTTTGACTGATGACTACATATAAACCACAGATATGGTTAGCCCCAGGCTAAGAAGGCTTTTGGGGTCAGGTGACGCAAATAGCGGTGTGCAAGTGTCATTCAGTTTGAAGCCTTCTCTACAGATTTAAAGGATAAATACTTTTTATTTTACTGGACCTTAGACTCATTGCTTGTGTACTGGGCATCAATGCATCACGAAGGCTGAAGTCAGGGCTTACAGAACTGGCCTGGAAAAATGATGTGGGTCTTTAGTTTGGTATACTATCAAACTGCCAATTGTATCTGGCTGTCAATCATGGACTTCCTGGACTTCATTTTTGTTTGTTTTCTTTTCTTTTCTTTTTGTGGGGGTTAGGGTTAGCTGTATGTAATGTGTACACTATGTATGTGTATTCCTGCTTTAAAAAAAGTTAAATAAAAAATAAAAACAAAAAACACAGACATAATCTGCTGATTTGAATTAACTAAATAGCACTCTAAGACTTTAAACGGGCAAAATTGCCCCTTTGGATTCCTCTCTGTTAAATGAAACACACTAAAATGGCCTCTTTGCAGGCCACACCACTACATGCAGCTGCTGCCTTTTTTTTTCTTTTTTTCCCACCATCCAACAGCCTGAATCCTCTACATATCTCCAGTCAGCGTACCTTGCATAGTAGAGTGAACCTCTGCTTGTCCTCTGCAGGACCTTCACTAGCACCAGGGTACTCCCAATCTAGATCCAGACCATCAAATCCGTGAGTCCTCAGGAATTTGATCGAAGACTGGATGAATGTCTGACGGTTAGCTGGAGTAGACACCATGATGGCGAACCTGCAATAGAAAGTAAGAAAAATGTAGTTCTCTAAAATGGCAGATGAAAAACATGATGTATTTTGAAAGCCAGCGAAACATAGAACTGTCTGTCTGTCTGTCTGTCTGTCTGTCCGTCTACCAATTATTGATTATTCTGTTTTAGTCTATAAAATATACAGATCCGGCCCTGGGCACAGAACAGGTGTACTCAAATACAAATCTTAAAGGGCCACAAAAATTTGTTCAATGACTCAAAGGTCCATGTATTTTGGTCAGTCAGGCCACTTGCAATAATACTGTAATATTCAAAACAAAATGTCCTCTTTCATTCAAAACAACAAAATACGAATGAAAATAAAATGTAATGTCCATTTTAACATAAATTAAAATCCACAGTGGAATATTTCCTCTTTCGTTTGCCTTCAAACATTGTGTCCATCACTTCAGTCATGCACTATATTATTTCATTGTGTCATAGATGTGACAAGAATCCTGCTTGTAGCTTGATATAACAATTTCAGTGCATTTATTTGTGTTGTGCTTACCTCTGAATTTTGAGGAAATGTCTCTTCAAAATTCCTATGCTTCATCTCATAATGCCGTTTCAAATTGGAAATCTTCATCACAGCTTCTCCTGGCATATTGTACCGTCCCTTGTGGACTGTGGCGCAATGACTCTTGGGTATTCTGTTGGTGCTGGTGTAATTATGGTTTGTGAACTTGTTTGTGAATAAGATGATATGTAAGATGGTTGTGGGTTAATTCACGTTGTTTGCTCTGTGGTTAAATGGTGGTGAGTTTAAGAAGGATGATAAAAAAATTGGCACCGTGAGTGAAAGAGTTTTTGCTGGCAGAGTCCCTGTTTGTTAAACTATGTTAATGGCTGAACCTACATGAAGAATTTAGCTAGAACATGTCCAACTTTGTACTGACAAGTCTTAACTACCACAGTAACACCATGTAGATGTGTCCTGTTTTGGTTGGAGAGTGAATGACTGTCAAGACAAAACCCCTATTTCTTTAAGTTGCACATTATCACCGTCCACCTTGTCATAGCAGTCTACTTCGAACTCCTGACAAACATCCTTTCACTCACGGTGCCAACATTTTTATCATCCTTGTTAATACTCAACACCAATTAACCTTTAAGATTTGTATTTGAGTATCCCTGTAGTATAGTGTGCTTGCAAACACCACAGTAATACATGTTTTATTAGATTGAAAAAAACATTTTAAAAGTTACCTACACTGCCTTAAGAAGACAATCAGTGGGCAATAATCTTCACAGCACAACAATCATCTGGAGAAGTCAGTAAAATAAAATTGCCCCATGCTGCCATGCTTGCTTTCTGTCAGCAGATGGAGGAGTTTGATAAGGGGTTAGCAACAAGCAACATGGCATCAACTTACTGAAATCCGTTCACCTCTCTGACCGACAGTAAAGTCTTCAGCCTGGGGTTTCTGTTCGGGTACACACAAAGAAAACAAGTTGCTGATTAACAGACATTACATTTTAAAACAAAGATGAACAAATCTTTTCCCCATGGGCCAATTTTTACCTGTTTTTGAGCTCAGTGAATGATTTGTAGAAGCTTTTTTCATTCCACTCAAGCTCAGTGATCTCGTTGGCATGGTTGATGATGGCATAGGCATAAACCAGGTGTGTACAAAGGAAGGGGTTAATGTTTTCTGGCAGGAATTTCCCCACACCAGTTCTGTACCGTGACCAGTTGGTAAAATAACATACCATTTTGGTGGTGTTTGCTGGATCAAGTAAAAAACAGACACAAAGTGTTGCTCACAGAATTTAAGTTTAATTAAAACACGATCTCTTATTATTGTATTTTAAATGCTTTGCTTACCAATCTGAATTAAGAACTGCAGAGCCACTGTAAGGGCACAATTACCATGTTATTACAACTCAAAAACAAAGACAGAAAAATGAATTGAAATATAGGAAAAAAAAGCTGAAATTTCTCACCAATAATGCTTGCTGTTCCTTTGTTCATCTTAGTTGTTTGTGCTCTGTGTAATTGTGTGGCACTTCAAACTGTGGGGCAGAGACAGAGACTAGAAAAAGCATAAACACAGTGTAACGTCACTCTAGTCTTACATCTCATATTACTATGAGTCACATGCTGTGGTTTTCAGTTCCCTTAACTCTTTCATTAAAATATCCTTAAGTAAAAAGAAAAATTCTCAGTTAAAATTAAAGTCCTGTGGTCAAAATCTTGCCTAAGTAAGAGTACAAATATACTTAGAAGTAAAGCTACTGGTTCATAAGAAAATTAGATTCTTCAGAACATGGGAGTTTTTCTCAAACATGACTAGTGTAGTCAGCAGCTATATTGGCAAAGCCAAGCAGCTATATTGGCAAAGCCAGTACGGCTGCTGGCCAGACCCCAGGGTGGCAAGACTTAAATGGCATAAATGGACAGCAAGACAGCAAGGCATAAATGGGTGGCAAGACTTAAATGGCATAAATGGACTTTATACTTCAACCGTTGCATCCAGCAGACATGTCTGCTGGATGCAGCAGACATGTCTGCTGGATGCAGCAGACATGTCTGCTGGATGCAGCAGACATGTCTGCTGGATGCAGCAGACATGTCTGCTGGATGCAGCAGACATGTCTGCTGGATGCAGCGGTTGAAGTATAATCATTAAACTTTATTGTATTGCAGGTTAATATGTCATGAACTATTAATAAATGTCTTAAAATAAAACAACAAGCTTGTCATATTTATTGAGCTAGAAAAGTCATATTGTAAAGGAAATTTTACAGTGGCTGAGGGTGGTAGCTGTTTTGCTTCTTAAACAGGATGGACTAGATCAGCACAATCATATTTTTCCCACATTTTAGAGTGACCCACTTCAAGATTTTTACCTAAAGCATTTAAAACATGAAACCTATGCTTGAAACTCTGCCAAACATTCCCTGCATCTTTTAATGTCCATCATTGTAATGATGATATGTTGTTGCTTATAGTGCTTGACAGGCATAGGCTGGCAGGACAAAGGACATGTCATGGTGGAGTGTTATGACTTTTCCTCAAGGCTAAAACTGCTTGATGAGCAGCAAAGATGATGCAAAGACAGAGTTGTTGTTCCATCTTTGACTTTGGCCATTTTTCTTAGAAAACTGTTGTTTGAACTTCTCCATCCATCCATCCCGCTTATCCAGTACCGGGTCGCGGGGGCAGCTGTCTGAGCAGGGACACCCAGACTTCCCTCACCCCGGACACTTCCTCCAGCTCTTCTGGGAGGATCCCAAGGCATTCCCAGGCCAGCTGGGCGACATAGTCACTCCAGCGTGTCCTGGGTCTTCCCCGGGGTCTCCTCCCAGCGGGACATGCCAGGAACACCTCCCGAGGAAGGCGTCCCGGGGGCATCCGAAACAGATGCCCGAGCCACCTCAACTGGCTCCTCTCGATGTGGAGGAGCAGCGGCCCTACTCCGAGCTCCTCCTGGGTGACAGAGCTTCTCACCCTATCTCTAAGGGAGCGCCCTGCCACCCTGCGGAGGAAACTCATTTCAGCCGCTTGTATCCGGGATCTTATTCTTTCGGTCATGACCCAAAGTTCATGACCATAGGTGAGGGTAGGAACGTAGATTGACCGGTAAATCGAGAGCTTCGCCTTTCGACTCAGCTCTCTCTTCACCACGACAGACCGGTATAACGACCGCATTACTGCGGCCGTCGCACCGATCCGCCTGTCAATCTCACGCTCCATCCTTCCCTCACTCGTGAACAAGACCCCAAGATACTTAAACTCCTCCACCTGAGGCAGTAGCTCTCCCCCAACCCGGATGGGACAAGCCACCTTTTTCCGGTCGAGAACCATGGCCTTGGATTTGGAGGTGCTGATTCTCATCCCAGCCGCTTCACACTCGGCTGCAAACCGCCCCAGGACATGCTGGAGGTCCCGGCCCGAAGGAGCCAACAAGACCACATCATCCGCGAAAAGCAGAGATGAAATCCTGTGGCTCCCGAACCAGATCCCCTCCGGCCCGTGGCTGCGCCTAGAAATTCTGTCCATGAAAATAATGAATAGAACCGGTGACAAAGGGCAGCCCTGCCGGAGTCCAACATGCACCGGAAACAGGTCTAACTTACTGCCAGCAATGCGAACCAAGCTCCTGCTCCGCTCGTACAGGGACCGTACGACCCTTAACAGAGGGCCTCCGACCCCGTACTCTCGGAGCACCTCCCACAGAATGCCACGAGGGACACGGTCGAATGCCTTCTCCAAGTCCACAAAACACATGTGGACTGGTTGGGCAAACTCCCATGAACCCTCGAGCACCCTGTGGAGGGTATGGAGCTGGTCCAGTGTTCCGCGGCCCGGACGAAAACCGCATTGTTCCTCCTGGATCCGAGGTTCGACTATCGGCCGAATTCTCCTCTCCAGTGCCCTGGAATAGACTTTCCCAGGGAGGCCGAGGAGTGTGATCCCCCGATAGTTGGAACACACCCTCCGGTCCCCCTTTTTAAATAGGGGGACCACCACCCCGGTCTGCCAGTCCAGAGGCACTGTCCCCGACTGCCATGCAATGTTGCAGAGACGTGTCAACCAAGACAGCCCTACAACATCCAGAGACTTGAGGTACTCATCCACCCCCAGTGCTTTGCCACCGAGGAGCTTCCCGACTACCTCAGTGACTTCGGCTTGGGTGATGAATGAGACAACCTCCGAGTCACCAGCCTCTGCTTCCTCTATGGAAGACATGTCAGTGGGATTGAGGAGATCCTCGAAGTATTCCTTCCACCACCCGACAATATCCCCAGTCGAGGTCAACAGCTTCCCACCTCCACTGTAAAGAGTGTTGGTGGAGAACTGCTTCCCCGTCCTGAGGCGCCGGATGGTTTGCCAGAATTTCCTCGAGGCTGACCGATAGTCCTCCTCCATGGCCTCTCCAAACTTTTCCCAGACCCGAGTTTTTGCTTCCGCGACTGCCCATGCTGCCGCTCACCTGGCCTGCCGGTACCCGTCAGCTGCTTCAGGAGTCCCCCGGGCCAACCAGGCCCGGTAGGACATCCACACACTCACGGACTGCATCATTGACTATATTAACTTCTGCACGGACAACATAGTCCCAACAAAAACAGTTCACTGCTTCCCCAACAACAAACCATGGGTGACCAAGGACATTAAGGCAGCCCTGAATAGGAAGAAGGAGGCTTTCAGGAAGGGAGACAGGGAGGAGATGAAGAGAGCACAGACTGAGGTGAGGGGCAAGATCAGGGATGGCAAGGAGCAGTACAGGAGAACGCTGGAGAGCAAGCTGGCCCAAAACAACACCAGGGAGGTGTGGAATGGCATGAGAAGCATCACTGGCCAAGGAACAAAGACTGCGGCAGTGATGGGGGGAGACCAACAAGAGGCCAACGAGTTAAACCATTTCTTCAACAGGTTTGACGTTGACACTTCCCACCCCCCATCCACACCTCTCAGGGGGGCATCACTCCTGGGCTGCTCCCCCCCTTCTCCTCTTCCTCCTCACCACTGTGGACCTCAGCCTCAACTCCTCCCACATACCACCCCTCCCCTTCCATCACTATTGTCCCTTCCTAATCAGTCAGAGCCTCCAATCAACATCAGCAGGGAGGCTGTGAGGACGGAGCTCAGCCGCCTTTGTCCAGGCAAGTCGGCTGGCCCTGACGGCTTGAGCCCGAAACTCCTGAAAGGATGTGCCGCCCAGCTGTGTCATGTTTTTCAGCACATTTTCCACCTGAGCCTGAGCAGGATGGTCGTTCCTGCTCTATGGAAAACAACATGCCTGGTTCCGGTGCCGAAGAGCAAACACCCCAAATCACACAGTGACTTTAGACCCGTGGCCTTAACATCACACGCCATGAAGGCACTAGAGAGGCTGGTCCTTAAACACATCCGTTCAGTGATGGAACCATACTTGGATCCCCTACAGTTTGCTTACCAGCCACGAATCGGAGTCGACAACGCCATCATTTACCTGCTGCACAGAGCCTACACGCATCTGGACAGGGCAGGAAGCACTGTCAGAGTCATGTTCTTTGACTTTTCCAGTGCTTTTAACACCATAAGACCTGCTCTACTCTGCAGTAAGCTCCTGGACATGCTGGTGAATGACTCGCTAGTCAGCTGGATCGGGGACTACCTCACGGGGCGGCCACAGTATGTGAGATTGCAGAGCGCCATCTCAGACACCGTACTGAGCAGCACGGGGGCTCCTCAGAGGACAGTTCTCTCGCTCTATCTGTTCACACTGTACACCTCGGACTTCAGGTACAGCTCACAATCCTGCTATCTGCAGAAGTTTTCGGACGACTCTGCCATTGTGGGCTGTATCTCAGGGGATCAGGAAGCTGAATACCAAGGTGTGGTGGACAGCTTTGTAGAGTAGTGTGGACAGAACCAGCTGCAGCTCAACACGGGGAAAACCAAAGAGCTGTGGGTGGACTTTAGGAAGAAGAGTAACCCTCCAAACCCTATCAACATCAAGGGTACTGATGTGGATATAGTGGACTGTTACAAGTATCTGGGGGTCCATATTGACAATAAACTAGACTGGACAGCCAACATCAATGCCCTCCACAAGAAAGGTCAGAGTCGCCTCTTTCTCCTGAGGAGAGTCAGGTCTTTTAATGTATGCAGGACCATGTTGCAGATGTTCTACCACTCAGTTGTCTCCAGCGTCATCTTCTACGCTGTGGTGTGCTGGGGCAGCAGGGCTAAGACAGCCGATGCCAACAGGCTGGATAAGCTCATCAGGAGAGCTGGCTCTGTCCTGGGAGTTGAACTGCAGTCTCTGGCAGAGGTGTCTGAGCAGAGGATGCTGAGGAAACTGCTCAACATCCTGGACAATACATCGCACCCCCTGCATGCAACACTGGACTCCTACTGCAGCACCTTCAGTCGCAGACTGAGAGCACCGAGGTGCTCCACAGAACGCCACAGGAGATCCTTTCTCCCTGTGGCCATCAAACTTTTTAACTCTTCCCCCTTCTCCACATAGGACAATGATAATATCCCTGCACGTCCACAAACACTTTAAGCTGCTGATTCGCACCTTATCTGCTATTACATGTCAATAGCTCATGTGTATATATATATATATATATATATATATATATATATATATATATATTTTATTTTTTTATTTTTTATAGTTGCAATTTACTTTTATTTCATTGTATTTTTTATATTATATTTTTCATTTCTATTTGATTTGATTTATACTGTTTCCCTGGCACAGCAATTTCCTTCGGGATTAATAAAGTCCTTAAGTCCAGTAACAAAACCCCACTCTGGTTCAGATCGGGGAGGCCGTTCCTCCCAATCACACCCCTCCAGGTAACAACCCACGTGAGCGTTGAAGTCCCCCAGAAGAACGACGGAGTTCCCGGTTGGAGCACTCTCCAGTACCCCTCCCAGGGACTCCAAGAAGGCTGGGTACTCTACACTGCTGTTCGGCCCATAAGCCAAAACAACAGTAAGAGACCTATTCCCGACCCGAAGGCGCAGGGAAACAACCCTCTCGTTCACTGGGGTAAACTCCAACACATGGCGGCTGAGCCGAGGAGCTATAAGCAAGCCCACACCAGCTCGCCGCCTCTCACCGCGGGCAACTCCAGAATAGAAGAGAGTCCAGCCTCTCTCAAGGAGTTCAGTTCCAGAGCCCAGACTGTGCGTAGAGGAGAGCCCGAATATCTCTAGTCGGTACCGCTCAACCTCTCGCACCAGCTCAGGCTCTTTCCCCCCCAGTGAGGTGACATTCCATGTCCCCATGGCTAGAGTCACCATCCGGGGATTGGGTCGCCGGGGCCCCCGCCCACGACTGCCATCCAAATCACACCGCACCCGCCCCTTCTGAACCCTCCTGCGAGTGGTGAGCCAACAGGAGGGCGGGCCAACGTCGCTCCTTTGGGCTGCGCCCGGCCGGGTCCCGTGGGCTAAGACCCGGCCACCAGGCGCTCGCCTGCGAGCCCCAACCCCAGGCCTGGCTCCAGGGTGGGGCCCTGGTAATGCCAATCCGGGCAACGTACGCGTCCTCAATTTTATCTCCGTCATTAGGGGCTTTTGAACCGATCTTAGTCTGACCTGTCACCTAGGACCTGTTTGCCTTGGGAGACCCTACCAGGGGCATTAAGCCCCGGACAACATAGCTCCTAGGATCATTCAGGTGCTCAAGCTCCTCCACCACCATAAGGTGCCGGTTCAAGGAGGAGTGTTTGAACTTCTGTGACATCAAACTCACAAACTGGCACAAGTACATCAAAGTAAACCTCCTGTAATGAGGTTATCTGAGGTGCTTTGGCGACAGCTGAGCAGCAACCAAATGAATTGTTTGCATAGCCTCTGTTCTGTGGAGCTTGGTAAATTCCCTCATGTTTATCTCTGGGCTATAACTCTGCTCACACTGTTGGAGATTTAATGATTAAGTAAGGTGTAAGTACACACATAATGAGGCAATGAGTCAAAGTATTTGTATTTCACTGAAAGTATAAATACCATTGTGATTGCAAGATTTACCTACTATATTTCTTTGCAAGCCATTTTTTAGTTGATGCTTTTAAAATGTTTACTATTGCTAGTAGAAGCCCTTTGGTGCCCTAGGCAAGATTTGAGCTGGAGCCCCCTTGCATCGCTGTCAATTTCACAATCAATTTTCATACCCTCACACAGAAACTGCATGTATGTAATCAAGATTGTATTTCTTTTAAGTCAAAAATATCACACCAAATAAAAACCTGATGTGTCCGTGATGTGCTGAGGTAGAGGGACAGGAGCACCTGATGCTGTGTCACTAGGGTGGTGGTGAAATATTTAGTTACCTAATGACATGAAACTGACTACTTCCCCATGAGCCCCTGAGGCTTTGTGCAAAATTTTGGCCCAAACCTACTTCTTCGAACTCCTCTGAGGTGATTTCAGCGATTTGCACCTAACTTTGCACACAGCATCTGTGGACTCTCCTGACAATAAGTTATAAAAAAGAATTTTGAGATTCCAAACAACATTCAAGTCATTAAATAGTAACCTGTACATTTTGCTCAAAACACAAAGTGTTGCATATCTACACATGTCCAAATGACATGAAACTCAGGTGACTACTTTCCCATGAGCCCCTGAGGCTCTGTGCAAAATTTTGGCTCATGACCACTAGGTGGTGCTGTTTGAATGTAAGTATTTCATACCTCCACATTGGTTGGTCATATTAAGATGAAATTTGGTAAAATCATTGACAATGATTGACGATAGCTGACAAAAGGCGTTATCAGGGGACTCTATAGCGCCCCCTGGAATATTAACAATCCATCACCGCTTCCTACATGCACAAAAAAATCCACCGTACACAGAAATCAGTGAAAAAAACTGTCACTCCAACAGTAAGTCCTCCATTTTCATTATAAGGGCCCGAGCAGGTTTCGACCTTTACGTCCCAAACGATCACATTTTTCACTGACTGAACATACCCCAAAACTCACCAAACTTGGAATAATCGTCACACCTGCCAAAAAATTTCATAATCTATTGTTGTCGTCCATTTCCAGGTGGTCCGCCAGGTGGTGCTATGATCAAGGAAAGTGCGTTTTGGCTCATTACTCCCATATACTTGGTTGCACATTCAAAAACCTTATATCCACACAGTCACTGAATTGTCATATAGGCCACGCACATTTCCACCTACTGTTTTTTTCAGCAAATTTGCCAAATGTTGCAAACCTACTTTTTCAAACTCTTTCCCCCATTTCTACAAAACTTTGCATACAGCATTTTATTCAAGTAATTTTGAGATTCCAAACAATACTCAAGTTACTAATTAACAACTCAAAACAAGTGTTGCATATCTCCACATTGGTCTGTTAAAAACTCAGGTGCCTACTTCCCCATGAGCCCCTGAAGCTCTGTGAAAAAAATGATAAACTTAAATTTCAAACTCCTCCTAGTCCATTTCACCGATTTGCAACAAACTTTGCAAGTAGCATCTGTGGAAAAAACTTATCAAAAGCTTTCACCTACGTCACACCTGGTGGCGCAGTCCATTTTGATGCTTCGCCATAAAACCATCAAGTCATTATAACTTCCACATACAATTTGCCATCAACTCCAAATTGCTCAAACATGTAGAGGGTCTTTCCCTGGATACATCTACATGGCACAGCCTGACGACAGCATGCCCTTATGTGTGGGGACTGCGAGGGCCCGTTCATCGCTGCTTGCAGCTTTAATTGAATATTTGCCACTGTGCCCACACCATAACTATTGTGTCAATCCAATTCATGGGCATGGTATAGACTGGCCCCTGTAACTCACACACCAAAGATGACCAGCAGGTGGTACCAAATAACTCCAACATAGTATGGCTGACATTTTCAAAACTTATATCTACATGTTCCCTAAATTCAGCTGAATTGAGTGATGTAGGCCACGCCAGCTTTCACGGCAAATTTCTATTCGCAAAATCGACAAAAATGAAAAACATACTTTTTCCAACTCCTCTTAGGCCATTTCACCGATTTGCACCAAACTTTGCAAGTAGTATCTGTGGACAAAATGTATCAAAAGCTTTTTTAAGTCACACCTTGTGGCCGTGGTGGTGCAGTCCATTTTGACGTTTCACCATAAATCCATCAAGTCATTATAACTTCCACATACAATTTGCCATCTACTTCAAACTGCTCAAACATGTAGAGGGTCTTACCCTGGATACATCTACATGTCACACCCTGATGACAGCATGCCCTGATGCACATAGACTGCGAGGGCTTGCTCATCGCTGCTTGCAGCTTTAATTTAGAAGTGCACCTGAAGAGAGAAAAATATGTGATCACTGGATGTTAGATTTGAACAAAAACCAGATCCTTGGTGTGTGCTATACATAAGACTAATATAGATTAATAATGAAAATACGACGAGATTCATTCAACTTTATTGCAATCACAATGCAATTCAGTCTAACTGTCACATCGCGGTGAGGTTTGTCCTGTCTTGGGGTCTGTCTTGTGAAATTTCATGTCTTATTTTGAAAATATCTCTCCCTCTCGTTTCAGGTCACTTGCCCTTCCTCCTGTATCCCTGGTCTGACGTCATCCCTAATCCCTGATTGTTTTCACCTGTGTTCCCTTCCCCCCATGTGTATAAAGTCTTTGTCTTCCCCTGTCTGCGTCGCCCAAGTATTTCGTCATTTTGTCGTTACAATGAAGCCCTTGTTCCACAGCCTTGCCTTTGCCAATCACGTTAAGTATTGTCAGGTTTTATTGTCTGATTTTGTCCTCTCTAGTAGAGTGATTTTTTGTTTGTTAATATTCTGGTTAGGATTTTTGTGTTTCAGTTTAGCTTTGTTTATAGTCTTTTGTTTTCCTCCTCTTGGAGCGTTTTCTGTTGTATCCTTTTGAAAATAGAGAGAGTAGTTAAGTTTCATAGCCTGTGTGCTTTCCTCTTCGGAGTGTTATTTTGTTTGTTAACTTGTATATTTAAGATTCATAGTTCAGAGTAGGTTTTCCTCCTTCGGGAGCGCTTTTCGTTATTGTGTGTTTCATGTTTGTTTGTCTCGTGAGTCCTCTAGAATTTCATAGTTTTTGATTTATCATTCTGTCTGGAGAGCCGCAAAACAGAGAAATAAAATCTGACATTACATCTGTCATTCTGCACCTGAGTCCTCTCTTTTGTCTAAGTCTGACACTAACCAGTGTGCAAAATGCAGTAAATTGCAGTGAAATTAATTAAAGGTGGGAGAAACAATAACTTGCATCTCAAACTATGTAGTAATTATTAATCAATGCTACTATCGTCTGAAGTAAGCTAGCAAGTTAACACTCTGCTCCAACCATGGTAACTACAATGCATTAAACTATTAATTTCACTCACTTTATCACATTGACGTTACTGTACTTGTATCTTCTTCACATTTTCGTATGAGGGGCCGTCAGGGACATTATTCAGGATTACCTCTCACAAACACATGTGAAATGCTCTTATACACACTATTGAAACACTCTCACATAACCAACTGAAAAATCATTTACACACACACACTACTAAAATGCTCTTACACATACATGTGAAATGCTCTTATATACACTACTGAAATGTTCTCATACATACAAGTGAGTGAAACGCTCACACACACACTACTGAAATGTTGTCATAAACACTGCTGAAACGCTCTTATACACACTACTGAAACGCTCTCACATACACTACTGAAACGCTCTCATACATACAAGTGAAACGCTCTCATAAACACTACTGAAACACTCTCATACACGCTACTGAAAAGCTCTCATACACACTACTGAAACGGTCTCATACACACTTCTGAAAGGTTCTCATACATAGAAGTGAAACGCTCTGATACACACTACTGAAATGATCTCATACAAACTACTGAAACACTCTGATACGTACAAATGGAACACT
Organism: Acanthopagrus latus; assembly: GCF_904848185.1. Taxonomy (NCBI): domain Eukaryota; kingdom Metazoa; phylum Chordata; class Actinopteri; order Spariformes; family Sparidae; genus Acanthopagrus; species Acanthopagrus latus. The sequence continues at coordinate 33,548,315 of NC_051044.1, read as the reverse complement.
CTCACACATACGATATAGAATTGTAAACTATAACAGTTCAGTAGTGCATATGAAAATTACAGTTAAACAGGAAGGCCCTCCTATCACCCGACGGAAACAGGAAGACTCCACACTGGGACGTGAATGTGCTTTTGCTGAGTTTGAAGTACTTCAACCCTTGCTTCAACAATGTCCGTTCATCTGATATTCTTCATTTTTCAAATCCAACCATTATTTTTTGAAGTGAGAGGCAATGAGGAGGATGTTGTCGTATTTTTTTCTAGTGCTCTGCAATGCATTGAGAGGCTGCAAAGACAGGAGTCTGACAATTTCCATCAGGAGAGGCTTTATATAGAGCTTAATGAGCATACTCGAACTCTATCTGCATTTCTTGCTGTGTGTGATGATAGGGATGTCACAAACCTTCTAGGATCATTGTATAGATGCTTTCGCAACTTGCTGCATGAACATGATGCCAGACAGAGATCCACTGAAGAGACCACGAATTTGGCACCTCCAACAACTTTGACTGGCCATCCAGGACGGCCCAGATACAGCATAGCCACTGAACAGATTTCTCACTGTGTGTCCATCGATATTTCATGGCAAAGAATTGCATCATGCTTTGGAATTAGTTGAAGGACACTATACAGACACAGACAAAGACTGGGATTTGAGCCATTAAGGTATTCTGTATTGTCAAATAAAGACCTGGACAGAGTTGTAACTCATATACTACAGAACACTCCAAATGCAGGTGAAGCATACATACTTGGAAGCCTGAGATCGCGTGGCTTGGGGATTCAGCACTGGCGGGTCAGACAGAGCCTGCATCAAGTGGATCCTACTGGGCGATCATTTAGACGTTTGTCTTGCTATACATAGAAGAGTCTATGATGTTCAGGCTCCTAACCAATTATGGTAAGTAAATGTTATGTACAGGAAACCAAGTTGTATGTATGTGGAGCTAATCACACGTATATATACATATATACATATATATATACATACATACATATATACATACATACATATATATACATACATATATACATATATATACATACATACATATATACATACATATATACATACATATATGTATATATGTATGTATATATATATGTATATATATATACATATATATATACATATATATACATACATACATATATACATACATATATACATATATGTATACATATATGTATGTATATATGTATGTATATATGTATGTATGTATATATATGTATATATGTATGTATATATACATATATACATACATATATACATACATATATACATACATATATGTATATATGTATATATGTATGTATGTATATATATGTATATACTGTATGTATGTATATATGTATATATATGTATGTATATATATATGTATGTATATATGTATATATGTATGTATATATGTATATATGTATGTATGTATGTATGTATGTATGTATGTATGTATATATGTATGTATGTATATATATATATATGTATATATATGTATGTATATATACACTATATTACCAAAAGTATTCGCTCACCCATTCAAGTGATCAGAATCAGGTGTTCTAATCACTTGGCCTGGCCCCAGGTGTATAAATTCAAGCACTCAGGCATGCAGACTGTGAAACAAGACATTTGTGAAAGAATGTGCCGCTCTCAGGAGCTCAGTGAATTCCAGCGTGGAACTGTCATAGGATGCCACTTGTGCAACAAATCCAGTCGTGAAATTTCCTTGCTCCTAAATATTCCACAGTCAACTGTCAGCTCTATTATAACAAAATGGAAGCGTTTGGGAACAACAGCAACTCAGCCACGAAGTGGTAGGCCACGTAAAGTGACGGAGAGGGGTCAGCGGATGCTGAAGCGCATAGTGCAAAGAGGTCGCCGACTTTCTGCACAGTCAATTGCTAGAGAGCTACAAACTTCATGTGACCTTCAGATTAGCCCAAGTACAGTACGCAGAGAGCTTCATGGAATGGGTTTCCATGGCCGAGCAGCTGCAGCCAAGCCACACATCACCAAGTGCAATGCAAGGCGTCGGATGCAATGGTGTAAAGCACGCCGTCACTGGCCTCTAGAGCAGTGGAGACGCGTTCTCTGGAGTGATGAATCACGCTTTTCCATCTGGCAATCTGATGGACGAGTCTGGGTTTGGAGGTTGCCAGGAGAACGGTACATTTCAGATTGCATTGTGCCAACTGTGAAATTTGGTGGAGGAGGAATTATGGTATGGGGTTGTTTTTCAGGAGCTGGGCTTGGCCCCTTAGTTCCAGTGAAAGGAACATTGAATGCTTCAGGATACCAAAACATTTTGGACAATTCCATGCTCCCAACCTTGTGGGAACAGTTTGGAGCGGGCCCCTTCCTCTTCCAACATGACTGTGCACCAGTGCACAAAGCAAGGTCCATAAAGACGTGGATGACAGAGTCTGGTGTGGATGAACTTGACTGGCCTGCACAGAGTCCTGACCTGAACCCGATAGAACACCTTTGGGATGAATTAGAGCGGAGACTGAGAGCCAGGCCTTCTCGACCAACATCAGTGTGTGACCTCACCAATGCGCTTTTGGAAGAATGGTCAAAAATTCCTATAAACACTCTCCTCAACCTTGTGGACAGTCTTCCCAGAAGAGTTGAAGCTGTAATAGCTGCAAAAGGTGGACCGACATCATATTGAATTCTATGAGTTAGGAATGGGATGGCACTTCAGTTCATAGAATGAGTAAAGGCAGGTGAGCGAATACTTTTGGTAATATAGTGTATATATACATATATACATATATATATACATATATACATATATATACACATACATATATACATACATACATATACACATATATACATACATACATATACACATATATAAATAAAATATATATACACATATATAAATAAAATATATATATATATATATATATATATATATATATATATATATATATATATATATATATATAAATAAAATATATATATATATATATATATATATATAAACACACATATATATACACACACACATATACACTATATTACCAAAAGTATTCGCTCACCTGCCTTTACTCATTCTATGAACTGAAGTGCCATCCCATTCCTAACTCATAGAATTCAATATGATGTCGGTCCACCTTTTGCAGCTATTACAGCTTCAACTCTTCTGGGAAGACTGTCCACAAGGTTGAGGAGAGTGTTTATAGGAATTTTTGACCATTCTTCCAAAAGCGCATTGGTGAGGTCACACACTGATGTTGGTCGAGAAGGCCTGGCTCTCAGTCTCCGCTCTAATTCATCCCAAAGGTGTTCTATCGGGTTCAGGTCAGGACTCTGTGCAGGCCAGTCAAGTTCATCCACACCAGACTCTGTCATCCACGTCTTTATGGACCTTGCTTTGTGCACTGGTGCACAGTCATGTTGGAAGAGGAAGGGGCCCGCTCCAAACTGTTCCCACAAGGTTGGGAGCATGGAATTGTCCAAAATGTTTTGGTATCCTGAAGCATTCAATGTTCCTTTCACTGGAACTAAGGGGCCAAGCCCAGCTCCTGAAAAACAACCCCATACCATAATTCCTCCTCCACCAAATTTCACAGTTGGCACAATGCAATCTGAAATGTACCGTTCTCCTGGCAACCTCCAAACCCAGACTCGTCCATCAGATTGCCAGATGGAAAAGCGTGATTCATCACTCCAGAGAACGCGTCTCCACTGCTCTAGAGGCCAGTGACGGCGTGCTTTACACCATTGCATCCGACGCCTTGCATTGCACTTGGTGATGTGTGGCTTGGCTGCAGCTGCTCGGCCATGGAAACCCATTCCATGAAGCTCTCTGCGTACTGTACTTGGGCTAATCTGAAGGTCACATGAAGTTTGTAGCTCTCTAGCAATTGACTGTGCAGAAAGTCGGCGACCTCTTTGCACTATGCGCTTCAGCATCCGCTGACCCCTCTCCGTCACTTTACGTGGCCTACCACTTCGTGGCTGAGTTGCTGTTGTTCCCAAACGCTTCCATTTTGTTATAATAGAGCTGACAGTTGACTGTGGAATATTTAGGAGCGAGGAAATTTCACGACTGGATTTGTTGCACAAGTGGCATCCTATGACAGTTCCACGCTGGAATTCACTGAGCTCCTGAGAGCGGCCCATTCTTTCACAAATGTCTTGTTTCACAGTCTGCATGCCTGAGTGCTTGAATTTATACACCTGGGGCCAGGCCAAGTGATTAGAACACCTGATTCTGATCATTTGAATGGGTGAGCGAATACTTTTGGTAATATAGTGTATATACACACACACATAGATAGATAGATAGATAGATAGATAGATCTCTATCTATCTATCTATCTGTATATATATCCTCCCAACAGGCATTTTGACGACAACCACAAGCTGGTCGGGTGGCAGATGGTCTTCCATGGCTTTGTGGATGGCTTCAGCCGGACTATTATATACAGTTGTGTTCAAAATAATAGCAGTCCAACATGACTAACCAGATTAATCAGTGTTTTTGGTAGAAATCTTAATATTACATCGCAAATAATTTACCAGTCGGTGTAGTAGAGTCAGAGAAACCCAACAGACCCAACATTCATGATATGAATGCTCCTGAGTCTGTGTTGTCGAATAATTAAGTGAAAGGGGTGTGTTCAAAAAAATAGCAGTGTGGAGCTCAATCACTGTGATCAGTCGTTATGTGAAGAAAAAGGTGTCATTCAGATGTCCCCTATTTAAAGACGAAGCCAGCACATGTTTTACATGCAATTTTCTCTGAGAACCTGAGAAAGATGGGTCGTGCCAGACACTGTTCAGAAGAACAGCGTACTTTAATTAAAACGTTGATCCAAGATGGGAAAACATACAAAGAAGTGCAAAAAATTATGGGCTGCTCAGCTAAAATGATCTGCAATGCATTGAAATGGAAAGCCAAACCAGAGAGTCGTGGAAGAAAGAGGAAGACGACTATTTGAATGGACCGAACAATAGCCAGAATGGCAAAGACTTGGCCAATGATCAGCTCCAGGGAGATCAGAGATGAACTGAGGTTACCTGTGAGTACTGTGACGATTAGAAGACGTCTGTGTGAGGCTAATCTATCAGCAAGAAGCCCCCGCAAAGTCCCATTGTTAAAAAAAAGACATGTGATGAAGAGGATACACTTTGCCAAAGACCATATCGACTGGCCTAAAGAGAAATGGAGAAACATTTTGTGGACTGATGAAAGCAAGATTGTTCTTTTTGGGTCCAAGGGCCGCAGACAGTTTGTGAGAAGACCCCCAAACACTGAATTAAAGCCTCAGTACACTCTGAAGACCGTGAAGCACGGTGGTGCAAGCATCATGACATGGGGCTGTTTCTCTTACCGTGGTGTCGGGCCTATTTATCGCATACCAGGGATCATGGATCAATTTGCTTACATCAAAATACTTGAAGAGGTCATGCTGCCTTACGCTGAAGAGGAAATGCCCTTGAAATGGGTGTTTCAACAAGACAATGACCCCAAACACACCAGTAAGCGAGCAGCATCTTGGTTCCAGACCAACAAAATCAAGGTTATGGAGTGGCCAGCCCAATCCCCAGACCTTAATCCAATAGAGAACTTGTGGTGTGACATCAAAAATGCTGTTTCTGAGGCAAAACCAAGAAATGCAGAGGAATTGTGGAAGGTTGTCAAATCATCCTGGGATGGAATACCTGTTTCCAGGTGTCAGAAGTTGGTTGACTCCATGCAACACAGATGCAAAGCAGTTCTCAAAAACGGTGGTTATGCAACTAAATATTAGTTTTGTTAATCACAGGAATGCTAAATCTTAATGTTGTTTCAGTTCATTGAGTAAACATGAGTTTGCTGTGAAAAATTCAGACACTGCTATTTTTTTGAACAGCCAACAACCACTTTTTCTTCATTTTCTGTAAATTAATTCAAATATTGCTACTTTTTTCTTGATGCTTTCATGTAAAATATAATGTGCAGTGTTCCCAGTGAATGGAAATAAAAATATTTGAAGGATTTTGAGCTTTACCCACATTTTTAACAACACTGCTATTATTTTGAACACAACTGTACTTACGGTGCTTGTCCAACAACAAAGCCTCAACCGTCTTATTATTTCTAGGAGGAGTGCAGAACTTTGGCTTGCCCTTAAGGGTCAGATGTGATCATGATATGGAAAACAAATGTTGCCTGTTTCATGTTGGAAAGAAGAGGACTGAACAGTGTTATTACAGTTGTATCAGTCCACAACCAAAGGATTTAGACACTGTCAAATTGTCCAGTGGTTTTATACAAACACAACAGATATTGAGAAGCTAGTCTTAGACCTTGTTGATCAATGATTTAAATCATTACTCCTTTTGAGATTAATCTGACTGTATACACTGAAATGAACCTGTGGATGACCTGAAACATGACAATGTCTTGTACCAGAAGATCCCTGTCTCTTATCGACTGCATAGGCCTCAGACATCCTGCATTGGCCAAGTAGTCAAGCATAGGTGCCTTTGACTTCTCAAGGTCCTCAAGGGTTGTACTGTCAGATACCTAGTATCACAAGATGCAGCAAGATGGCTTGTTATGGAAGATTCTTATTAGTCTTTTAACTTATTATTAAGAACCCAGACACCAGTGGTCTACTTACTACAGAATGCCTAGAGATCCCCTAACAGTTCATGGCAATGTAGGTTTTTCTCCCCACACATTGCTACAATGTGATACATAACAAGGAAAATATGTTTTGCTGTCATCCATTGAATAGTGGTGGCATTCAAATTACAACATATGGAAAAATTGGACTGATACTCTTTTTCAAAATGGAAAACAACTTTATTATTTTAAATGAAAACTAATTCTAATGAAGTATATCATTTAAAAGCTATCAACTGACCTTTTTGACTTTTTCCAAGAGTTCTGTGTCAGCTATGTCTTCTAGTTTTGGATTTGCTGAACCATTGACCAGAAGACAAAATATTGTTGGCGCGAGGAAGTTTGGTGGTGGACCGCCATGCACCAAGCTCACTGCAATAGCTTTGCCAGCAATGTAGTACCAGTCCTCCCTTAGAGCTGCAAAACAATGGCATAAAAAGAAATTTAATATTGATAAATACCACCAAAGTTGACACAAACCAATAAAAGCTAGGTCTAAAACACGAGTAGAAAAGGGAGCTGCCATATAATATACAAGGATGATGTACATTTTGAATAACTATAATAAAATAACTAATAAATTCAGCAATATAAGTTTGCTAGGTTCAGTGTGAAAAATACTGACTTTTCCTTTTCAGTGTGACTATCAAAATTCAGTCACTGTGGATGCATTTCTTAGCGAAACTGGACTGTATAGTACAATACATGTGCCACAAGATAACAGTAACCAAATTTCAAGGGCCATATGGGTATGTTGAAAGTCAAAGTTTGCCACAATACATTCCTGCAAATGTTTTACAATAAAAGATTAAAAGAAAGTGTTTCAATCTGATGAAACTGTAGAGGGGGTTTAATTGAAAACAGATAAAAACAGTGCTGAGTTTGAATTTACCACATGATGCAGTAATTGTAACAAGGGCAAACAGGGGAAAATTAACACTTCATACTAAAATATGACCAATTATGCTTCAAGCCCTGCATCTAAAACAAGCCCACTTTATAAAAGCCTGATACCCTCTGCAGTTGAGGTAAGCAAATGCCCCAGTCACTATTTGAGAAATACATTAAGACGCACTACTACATGAAACCATGGGATTTCCAGTATAATATTAAATAAACTGTAAATCAGTTCAAAAGCTACAAGTTGCATATCAAAATCACTATCAATTAAAGCCAGGCATTACCAGTACTGTCAAGTGCCAAGTTCTTGCTGTTTTCTTTTCCCTCAAACATGGGTGACCTGGCAATAGTCTCCATCAGCAACCTTAAGAATTCCCTTCTTGGTCCTCCTAAATCAACTCCTTCTTCATTTCTCCTCATGTCAGAGAATTTTGCACAGATCATCAAGTTGGGGTCGTAGGATACCCTTTGGAAGCCACGCATGGCTCCCTCCCAGACAGCAGAGCGATTTCTATTAAATTTGCACTGCCGTTTTGTGCTAATTTTGCTTGACAGTTCCACCAGTATCTCTTGGACCAGGACCTTTTCTGCACTATAAACACAAAATCAAAAATGAATGATCAGACAACTTGTATTTTGTGAACTTGGTGGTTTTAAGCAATATTTACCATCTAATACAAAACGTGGATGTGATAATGTAAGGGATAAAGGATTCATATCAATTATGAGATCATTCTCAAGAGTTCCTGATCTCTCAAGCTCACATACTACGTGTGTGCTACTCACATTTGACTATCCATACTGGCAATTATGGCTTGGTTTAATTCCTCATCATCTGAAGAGTCAGGCGGAAGAGTAGCTACAAATGTCAAATATGAAGCGTAGTCACCATCATGATCAGTTGTACCAGGGTTCCCATCACCGTTTGTGAGGCAGCCTCCACCATCACCGCTGGTGCCTGGGTTCCCATCACCTTTTGCAAGCAGCCTCCATCATCACCGCTGGTGCCAGGGTTCCCATCACCTTTTGCAAAGCAGCCTCCATTATGACCACTACTGCTGACGGTGTGATTGGAGCCATAGCTGTCTTCATGGCCAGTACTAGTGCCAGGTTTGCCATCTCCATCATGACTGCTAGTACGGGGATACTCATTACTCCTCATTACTCTAAACTTGGTAGCAGCCCTGGTGGTGCAAATACTGCTCATGTCTGTGCAAATCTGAGGACCATCAACTTCAAAACAATCATCATCGCCGCTCTTAGTTGCACGCATGCGTAATGTTGATCTGGTAGTAATGGGTGAACAGTCATTTTCTTCTTCGGAGTCAATCTTAAACAGAGAAAGAAAAATATATATATTTCTTTAAATTATTATATTTAGCACAATTTTTTGAAGTGGTAAAAAACAAACAAACAATCTCAAACATACTAAAAGGGTCCTTGATGGTCTCACATACAAGGCTTTGGTTTTAAAGACCTTGTAAATTAGCATCCCATGCAGCTCCTGACGACCCTGGAGCTTAGGGGACACCAGCTTGTTGCCACAGGCCATGAAAACTGGAGGCTAGAAAGAAGATGGGGATATTACAACAACAACAAAAGCTTTAGGCTATGTAGCACAGCAGTGTGTTGTACATTCGTTGTTAGTCATTGTCGTTGTTACTGTGTGTGTGTAGGGGCACCGCATTGGCTTCTTGCTCCAATTAACTGTGTGACTGAATCAAATAGATTTTAAAACAAATGCTGAGCAAATGTTTGTAATAATCATGATTGCACGTTGTAAACCCGTGTTCACCATTTTTAAAAAGTGTTTTAAGTATTCTATAATAAAAAGAAAAATACATTATTAATATATGTTATGAAGTAAGAGGAAAAAAGAGGCATTTACCTGACATTGTCTGGAATGTGCTCACCAAAGCCATCCCTGATGTGCTCTAAAACAGTCCGGTGGTCCCAGTCCTTCTGGAATTCAAAGGCTCTGAGGATGTGTCCTTGTTTGTGTAACAATGATTTTGGACCTTGTTTGCACACTACTCCCCATGATTGATTAGGGAGTAGTATTACATCCTTGTTGAAATGGTCATGCTGCTGTGTCCTGACTCTGAAATAAGAATACAACAATCAGACCACATGAAAACAGCCAGTACAATATAAGTCATACTGCTATGGGAAATACAATACAAAATACCAACCACCAACCCCATCAACATTTTCTAAGTAATAAGTAGTGGTTATCAATATCAGTTATATTTAACCCGTTAATTTTTAGGTCAGATATATTCATTTTAACCCATTTTATCACTTCAAGCCTTGAACCCTCTTATTTACGTGATTTCTCTCTGAGCCATGAATCTACCATGAAAAACCATATTCTGCCCTTCCCTTTAAAACAGACTCATTAGCTATTGTAGGCTGTGGACAGGGCATGGAAGGTCATAATTTGTCAACTGAAGTGTCAGTCGAAAGGTCAGAGTTCAGCAGCCACCTTGAAATAGGACTGGTGTTTATGAGTGATACAAATTTAATGTAAAAAGGGAATATATAACAAACCATCATCCCTTTATGCTGAGAAATACATAAGAAATAAGCAAAAACAAAAATGGCGGCATACATACAAAGTATTTTTATGTATGATCAGTATTTTTTGCTAAAGTACTTGACTTAAAAGTTCAAATGCTGATGAAGGTTTTTTTTTTAATCACAGCAGTAATATGCAGTGAAGGTCATTGGTAAATGTATTATTGCTTCAGTGTGGGGCAGAAAATAACAGGATTTACAGACTGTAACAGTCTGTAAAAAGAGACAATGGTAACAACAGTCAGTAACATTAGTTTAAGACATGGCACTGTTCAAGTAAACAACCAATATGGCCAGATAGCAACATTAGATTATGCTTGGTGCAACAGCAGTGCAGAAATGACTTATAACATAAAGGAAGCGATGAATAAACATTTAGTAAATGGAAGTTAGGCTTTGGAGAGAGATATACAGTACAGTAGACATGTGAATTGATATTGTTTTAGGTGAGCTTTAGTTACATTTCAGTGGATAAAACATTTAGCTGCAGCTGCCCTCTTACCCAGCTGATGTTACATTTATAACTTAGCTTCCTGCAGCAGTGCTCCTGCTGCGTCTCCAAATTGACCTACATCTACGATAAGCTATACTATATTGTTTTCACTGTCTGCTTTCACACATCGGGTCATCAGGTGAAGAACAGCTGATTTTACTACCTGCTGAGGTACCACCATGTGACTCACATTCCCGTATGTTACCATAGCAGCAACGCTACAACACTACAAACAAAACTAGCTGGCACCTACATGCACCTTAGCGTTACATTACGTTATGTTACGTTATATATATGTAACCCAGGTCCCATGTAGTTAAAAGAAAAGCTAGAATGGTTAATACAATGAGACTGGGCTTGGGCTCGTTGTAGGAAAATACAACTAAATTTTACTTTAATAATGAATCTTAGTTTAATAATGAATACTATTTTAATAAGGCTATTTTAATAATGACCCCCACAATTGTACTTTAAATATAAAACTCTCACGGTATTTATTTACACAATTGACAACAAAAAAAAGTAAAATAGAAAAATGTGTTATTAGGGAATAAAGAGACAAGTTATAGACAAAGTTCACAGCTCTTTCACAGGTTACTTCCCTTTTAGTTTCAAAATAAAAGCCTTTCACTTTGTACCTTTGTATAATAAAATTGAATACCTCAAATAAGAAAATAAAACACTTCTTTCACTTTTCAAAAATACCTTTTGTTGTACCGGTGGGCCCACACACATTCACACACAACACACCAGAAAATAAACCCAAACCCGTTGCAGGCCTGATGGATGAAGCTTGTGTGCGGTGGGGCCTAAAAACTGTAATGGCCGCTTCACTCAACTGAGCAAAAATAAAAGCACGTGCACTTTCAAACTGTTTTCAGTTAGTACTCACGAATCCAATGGTTTGTTAGTAGGGATAGAAAGGGGAAACGATGGCAGTCTCATAAGGGCAATGGCAGTCACAGTTCCAGCACACACACGGGCAATGGCGCTCAGCAGCAGAGTCACGAAGAAGAATAAAAACAACAGGGCAGTCTGTCTGGACAGTCTCAATCTCTCTCCTTCTCCAACGTCCGTCTCCTTTAAGCATATTATCATA